>NW_026596095.1:22359377-22365105 GCF_907164565.1 Psammomys obesus
AGATAGATAGATAGATAGATAGATAGATAGATAGATAGATAGATAGATAAGCATCCTGTTAAAAGTAAATAGATAGATAATAGATAGATAGATAGATAGATAGATAGATAGATAGATAGATAGATAGATAGATAGATAGATAGATAAGCATCCTGTTAAAAGTAGATAGATAGAGAGAGAGAGAGAGAGAGAGAGATAAGAACTTTAATGTGATGGGAAGCCAAGCATGGTGACTCAGCTTGGAGGCTGAAGCAGGGTGATCAGTATAAATTTGATACCAGCCTGGACTTCATAATGTGTTCCAAGCCAGCCTAGACTACAAAATGAGATTCTGTCTCTAAATAAACAAATGATATGTGTATAGTATTGATTTATATAATAGAGAATTGTGATTATTTGGGATCTATATTTGTATACTTAACTAGTCTCTTTCTTTTTTCACCTTGCTTCTTTGATCAAGCTATATATGTTTCCAAAGTAATACCAGAATTACGATAAAGTCAGTGGCTTACAAGACAAAAACATTCTGTCACTGTTGTTTGTTTGTTTGTTGAGACAGGGTCTCACTCTGTAGCTCTGGCTGTCCTGGAACTCACTATGCAGACCTCCACCTCACAGAATCTGCTGGCCTCTGCCTCCCTAGTGCTAGAATTAAAGCAGTGCGCCCTGTGCCTCCACATGTACCACTGGTACCATTCTTGATCTCTAGCATTTAAAAGTTGAAGTGTCTGTATCGTTCCTTTCGATGGCTGAAGGAAGAGTCCCTTTTACTCTAACTAGTGTCCAGCATCTTCCAGCTGCCCTGGAAGTGCAGCACTCCAGTCTCTGAAGCTATTTCCTCATATCCTTCTTTTCCAGGTTTCTCTGTGCCCTTCTCTGTCCTTGGTTTGAGGCACCACTGTACTCCAAAAGAACCTAGTCTCGCCACTTATATCCACTTATATCCTTATATCACCTAATTATATCCTTAAAAGTCCATTTCCAAACATGTTCATACTCTGGGTTTCTAGATAGTCTGGAATTGTTTAACCCACAATAAGCATTGTGTCTAAGCCTAGTTTACTTTTAATGCTGCTTATACATTTTCACTGAGGTAGACTGTTAATGGAACTACATAAAAATATGGCCAAATATCAGCAACATGATAATTATAAAAATTGTACCTCCTAAGAACCAGAAACTCCAAGAGATAACACAGCAACTTCTAAGTACACAAGAGGATATGAGTAAGATGCAGGAAAAGATGATTGAAATGGAGAACTTAAAGAATGAATTTAAGAACCAAGGGTTGGCATTGGAACGCATGGAAACAGAGAGACTTGAGTTGGCTCAGAAGCTTAATGAAAATTATGAGAAGACGAAATCTATAACCAAAGAAAGAAATGATCTAAAGGAATTGCAGAAGTCATTTGAAGTAGAAAGACAACAACTTAAAGAGTATGCAAGAGAAATCGAAGCTGCGGTAAGTAATACCATAGCCTTTTCTTTCTCTGGTTCTTTAGTAGCTATTCAGCTGGAAAGAGGGCGGCGGTGTTAGGGAAAATGCTATAAAATTCTTTACGTTTCACTTACTGACCAAGGGCCTACAAACAAAAGAAGAACTAAACATTGCTCACATGAAACTAAAAGAGCACCAAGAAGTCATCAAAGAGCTAAGAAGAAGCATTTCTGAGAAAGAAGCTCAAACAGCCAGCACTCAGGACACAGAAAAGTCTGATGCCAAATTACAACAAAAGGTATGTTATGTCCTCATGTCCTTGGCCACTTCTCCCTTTCTTCTTTGAAGGAAAATAAGTAGCTATGGATTGTTTGTTGGTAAGAATTTGTCAGCTATCTACTGTGACAGAGACAGTCTGGGCTGGTACGCACCTATAATCTCAGTACTTGGGGGTAGAGCAGGACCATGAGGAGTTCAAGACCAGCCTAGCCTCCACAGAAAGTTTGAGGCTAGCCTGAGCTATATAAGACCTGTCTCGAAAAAGAAAAACAGTGGTAACAGAGGAACAAAAATCCACATTGGTTTATAGTAGAAAGAAATACCTAATGAATAAGCGATCAAATGAACAAAATACTATCAAATAATTGTAAATGCCATGAAAAAGATATTGGGATAACTGGACCAATCCGTTTTTAAAACCTACTCTCTGCCAACCATTGAAACTATTGTGTATACGTTTAAACAGTTCTTCAACTAATGTAGCAACTGTAGAAATACGATATTTAATAGAAATACAAAGTTCCATGATTCCACTAGCAAACTAGGTAAATGGGAAATCAGTGTGCACACACTTGGTAGCATTTGGATTCACCAAAAGATGGGGACTATACATACTGGAATATTCATAAACACCTGTGACAACTGTTTTTGCTTATAATTTGGGAACGAGTCTAGAAATTAAGCCTGTAACTTACTGAGTTAATAGTGTGATGATTATTTATAAACGTTGGTTCACTTTGGGTCTACACTGAAGCGAAAGGAGACAGATTGAAACTAGACATCATATAGAGTCAAAATGGATTGAGAATGAATGAGTACATAATAGAGTCTTATCTCAGGGAGACTCTAAGGTTCAAGGCCACTTTCTCTGATGTTTTCCACTAAAAAAAAATGTAGTTTCGGGGCTGGAGAGATAGCTCAGCGGTCAAGAGCCCTGGCTGCTCTTTCAAAGGTCCTGAGTTCAATTCCCAGCAACCACATGGTGGCTCATAACCACCCATAATGAGATCTAATGCCCTCTTCCGGCATGGAGGTGTACATGCAGATAGAGCACTCACATACATTAAAAAAATGTAGTTTTCAGATGGTAAACTTGTGCTTTCTCAACTATCCCAAGATCCCAGTGCTCCAAGAGCTACTTCCTAATGTAAGAGAAGCCACAGAGAGTTCAGGAAAGGAGAATGAGCCGGAGCCCCGGGAAGAGCACTCTGGAACAGTGGACTCTGCACCACCGGAGAGCATAGAAACAGAAAGCCTTGGGCTCACCAGGAAACTTGAAGAAAGTCGGGAAGCTGTCAGCTGTCTCACCAAAGAGAGAGATGACCTGAAAATAATACAAGAAGCACTTCAGGCCGAGTGTGCCCAGCTGAGAGAAGAGGCCAGAAAAACTTTAGCTAAGGTGAGTTTTTGTTTACTTTGGTTTTCTGAGACAGTCTCAAGTAGCCAGACTTGGTCTCGAATGCATAATTCTCCTGCCTCTGCTTCCCCAGGCCCGGGTGTAGTCATGTGTACCACTATGCTTGGGTAAAGTGACTTTCTTTCTTTCTACTTAACTAGTGTTTTTTCTGAATTAAGTTGTGTCACATTTAAACACATTGCTTGTGTCACATTTAAAATCTACTACTAACTTTCTGAAAATGTTTCCTAATTGTGGAGTGACTGGAAACAGAATAATTAAAAAATGGTACTAACTGTAAAGAAACAATTGAAACTGTCAGAATATATTTTCTCTTGAGTATCCAAAATTGACTTAAAAGAATCAGTGCTTTAATCACAGAAACCAGTAAACCAGAACAGTAAACCAGAAAACAGTAAACCAGAAAAAAAAAAAGTTTTCTTTCTTTAAAAACACCCCCCCCCCCACATACACACACACACAACCCCATTTTCTGCCATGCCTGGTGAAGAGAACTGTACTCTCGGGACTTTGGGTGGCTGTGACAGGACTGTATCAAGGCCAGGCCGAGCCAAACAAGTAAGATCCTGCTTTATCAAAACCTTTTTCTCTTATGAAGTATTCCTGTCTTCATTGCTTTTGTTAGAAACCTGGAAATCATCCCTACTCTTCCTTTGTCTTCCCGTCACTCACTCTGTAATTCAGTTTCTGTACACTGTGCGTTTGTGTGCACGTGCTCATATGCATGTAACCAACATTAAAACCCTCCCGTTTTTCTATCCACATTATCCACCATAATATAGGATTACCATTATTTCCTTGTCACTCCCCACATTCACTTTGTTTTAAGTCTGTTTTTATTATGTTATGTCTATGTGTGTTTTGCCTGCTTGTATGTCTGTTTACCACATGTGTGCCTGATGCTCGAGGAGGTGATGAGCTTCCACATGCATGCTGGGAATTGAATCCAGGTCCTTTTCAAAATCAAGTGCTCTTAACCACTGAGCCAACTCCCCAGTCCTGCTAATTCATTCTTACACATGACTAACACAGTTGCCATTCTGGGACAAAGTGTTTTCTTCTTGAACTTGTTTACTGTATTACTGTGACCCGTGAGTCCCCAGATCATAGATCCCACTGGTGTCTTGCCTTCCTTGGCTCTTCTATAATCTTATGTACGTCTCAGGACTTCTAATGCTCCAATCATCCCCTCACCTGGAGTACTCACACACCTTTGTGTAACCAGTGTTTTCATTCTTCAACTCTCAGATTTCTTTCCCCTAGGAAGCCCTTCCTAATGACCCATGATACTAAGTATGCCAGGCATCAATGCCCTGAATAGCCTAGCTCCTCAGTTTGGTGAGATTCGGCATGGTATCTGTCTTTCTCCTTAAAGTATGATTCGGGCAGAAGTCATGGGGCTGGGGGACAAAAAGCCTTTATCTAATGGGCTATTTGACAATAAAGTGAGCTTTTAGTTAAAGCATGTTAGCTACCTGCAGAATGAGAGAATGCGGAAAGATTACTCTGTAAATAAGCCATTGGATCCTATCTCCATAACATAAGAAAATGCCTTAATTTCTTTTCTTCTGTAATTGTCTTTAGCTATCAAATGTATTGTCTTGGAATTCTCCTAAGATGCAAGAAGCATCTTAGGATGCTTAGCATCTTACACAAAACAGTCTCTCAGTGTGGAAGGAAAGGACAGTGAGTTTACCAAAGTGGTGAGTGGGGCGGGACAACAAAGGGAGAGTGCAAAGGCAGAAAGTCAGCATCAAGTATCGCTGAGGGAAGAAGCAGAAATGCTCAAATTGGTAAATATTTAGAGTTAATATTTAGGATTATTCTGGTTTAGTAAAGAGATGTTTACAGATTCTCTTCCACGATCCAGGACTTCACCAGCCCCGAGTAGCTGCTTAGGTTTCTAGAACTAGGCATTATTTTCCTCTTGTTGGGCTGGTCTTAAGTCCAATTAAAGAGCTGTTGGTTACCACCAAGCTATGTGTGCCAGCATTGTACCCTTGGGGTTACTGTGTTATGCAGGTTAAAGGTGAGAGATGGATTGCTGTGCCTGCACTGGGTTCTCCAGGCAGAGCTCGAGCAGTCCCTGCATCTCAGAAAAGTCACAGCTGAAATAGTTTCTTCTGTGCATGGTGTTTCTCAAGATACTTGACAAGCAAAGCTTTTCCTTATGACCAAATCTTTTCAAAAAGGGAATTAGTTATGCTATGATGCTTAAATTTCTATAATGTCTTCTACTTTTCTTTAATATTAAAGCACCTAGAAACTGAAGAGGAACTTAACCTTGCTCATCGTTCCCTGAAAGACCAAGAGAACAAAATTGACACACTAATAGTGAGCCTCTCCCAAAAAGAAACTGAGCTGTCAAGTATTCAGGCACAACTAGAGTCAACCACTGATGAACTAGAGAGAAAGGTAAATTGAAAGCAAGAAGCAGTGGGAGGAATTGAGGCAGTTGCTACAGTGAAGACCACTGTTTGAGCACTGAATTATTTTGGAACCTATTTTGTACTTTTCTTTAAAATAGTTGAGAGGGAGAGAGAAAAAGTGTGTGTGTGTGTGTGTGTGTGTGTGTGTGTGTGTGTGTGTGTGTG
>NW_026596095.1:22365115-22397652 GCF_907164565.1 Psammomys obesus
GTGTGTGTGTGTGTGTGTGTGTGTGTGTGTGTGTGTGTGTGTGTGTGAATGTGTGTGAATGTTAATACCTGTATATTTTGTGCTGATAACTTATTTTGTCATTGGTTGAAGGTTCAAGAGCTCTATAAGAAACAGGAACAACTTAATGTAAAAGAAACCAGTGAGGCTCAGGGGAAAATGAATGAACTAGACCAAGTCAAGGCACTTCTCTTGGCCAAAGACTCAACACTACAGAGTATAGAAAATGACAGGCTCCAATTGAATAAACAACTTGAAGAAAGTCAAGAGGAAATAAAAACTCTAATTAGGGAAAGAGAAGAACTGAAAAGAATACAGGAGACTCTTCATGTGGAAAGTGAGCAACAGAAAGAAAAGATTCAAGAAATTGGCGCTAAGGTAAATCTCCACCTGCTAATTTGGGGAAAACAAAATAAGACTAAGATGATTGTGGTGTCACCTTTTAAGATTTATTATTTTTTTTTCTGTAATAATAGAAATGAACTAAAAACTGTTCGTTTTCATCTGAATGACTATGTAGAAAGTGCTGTTTCAAGTAATAATAGGAAAGACAGATGAAGCAGTGGTACCCAACGGGATGTAGGAAAGGCAAATGCTGACTTACGGGAGAAAGGTCTTCCTTGTTAAGTAGAAAACGATGTCTACCTAGTTTTTCTTTCCCTCACCCTCTCATCAAAGAAAGCATGGCAGACATTGCACTAAAATGTACAGGCACTGTGGCACACGCCTGTGATCCCAGCACTCAGGGAAACAGAGGCAGGCAGATCTCTGGTTGTTTGAGGCCAGCCTGGTCTACAAAGCAAGTTCAGGACAGCCAAGGCTACACAGAGAAACCCTGTCTTGAAAAACCAATAATAATAATAATAATAATAATAATAATAATAATATAAAAGATTTGCCTTGATTTAAGAATATGTCTTCTTTTCTCTTAAAAATAAACAACCCACTGCTGTGTACCTGGGACCTAACTTGTTTTATTTTCTCAGCTCCAAGACCTTCAGGACAAAGAGTATGAATGTCTTATGATGAAGGCTATCACGGAGACTCACGGATATAGATGTGAAGTAGACCGCTTGAATGAGCAGTTGGAGGCCCAGAAATCAAATCTGGAAAAGGTGGAAGCACAGAAAGTAAACTTGACTCAAAGACTTCATGAAACCCTTGAAGAAATGAGATCTATAGCGAAAGAAAGAGATGAGCTGTGGAGTGTGGAGAAGCGCCTCACAGTAGAGAGAGACCAACTGAAGGAGAGCCTTGAAAAAACAGTAACCAGAGTGAGTTGCCATCTTTCAGGCATCATGCAACCTTAACGTCCTAAAGACTGCTGGGTGTCAGGGTGGGCCGAAGTAGGAAATTAGCCCTGAAGAGTTTAGGTGTGGCTTTTTGCAGCATACATTCTCACAGCTGTGCAACAATATTTGTAGATATTCTTGCTGACTATTAGTAGAGGCCTGGTACAATAAGAACATCAAGTTTGGCTCGTGGCATGCTGTACCTTGGGTAACAAAGCAGGCTGACGCACACTGGTGGTGCCCCATCCTGGGAAAAGACCAGCTGACAGTGGTTTATGGAGAGTATGTGGTCATACCCAAAGCGCCAGAGAGTGGAGTCCAGGAGGCCTCAGGCAGAATAAGAGGACTTTATTTCCTTTTGTTTTCCTGCTGTTTGAAATGTGTTTCTGTCAGTGGCCTTCCTTCTCTCTTAATTTTAAGAAAAAGGAGGAGGAGCTAAGAGCACACACATCTATGTGAGCACCAAGAAACACCCAGCAGGCTCATTGAGGTTGTGTCTCATAAAACACATGGAATAGCATGCATTCAGGGGGACTTAGTACACACAAATGCTGCTGTAGATGCGCAGGTATTTTTAACCTGAATAATCAGGAGATGAATCAGCTCTATATGCTGAAACAGGCTGTGAACATGTCTAAATTACCTGAAGGCACAGATTTGCTGATTCAGTTTTAACACTGTTGTTTGGGGGTTTTGTCTGTATGTTCAATACTCTAACTTATCATATGATCATCTTAAGAGCCAAGAACTCCAGGAAAAAAACCACCAACTTTCTCAAGTCGAAGCTGATCTCAGAGAAACTATGGATCAAATGGAGCAATTGAAGAAGCAGCTAGAAGCCCAGAATTCAACTCTGGAGAGCACAGAAATAGAGAAGTTAAAATTGACTCAACAACTTTATGAAAACCTTGAAGAAATAAGAGTTGTCACTAAAGAGAATGATGGCCTAAAAATTATGCACGAAGCCCTCAGAACAGAGCAAGAACAACTAAGGGAAAGTCTTCGACAAACAGAAGCGAGCGTAAGTTCCCATTTCTACCCTGGCAAGTCTCCAGATCACCTCCAAGAAGTAACAAGTCCTTCATGGTAACAGGAATAATAGTCTTTTAGGCAAGCGGCTTGCTATTCCTGAACTTTTTTAATTCAGCGTGTCTTTATGGACTTTTATCCTAGACCTGTCTTGAGTCAGTTGTTATGTATGCATATGAATGTATGCATGAACATATATACATATCTATATACATAAACATATACACAAATAGACCCCAAAGTTGCTTGGTTATAATAGTTCGTGATTAAAATAGGAAGCAACCTAAATGTATCTTAGAAAGAAACTGGTAAATATAAGCAATATACTATGCAAGTCCTTAGAAAACGTTGCTCTCAATATCCTGTTCAGCAGCTCAGAAAAATTCAGAGGGAAGCAGTTTGGTAAGTAAAATGTGGGTGATGTGTTGGCTTCTTCAAGTAGGTGTATGGGGGACTGAAACAGAAAGAAAAGGACTGTGAATTTCCAACGATAGAGAATATTAAGGCATAAAAGCAGGCCCATGTTGTGGTTCACTGGGAAAAGCAATTGCTGCACAAGCCTAGTGATCTGAACTCAGTCTAAGGTACCTGTTAAAGGAAGGGGGGAAATAGACACCACAGCCTGTCCCCTGACTTTATGGGAAGCTACACGCAACAACAATAATAAATATTAATAAATAAATAACGATTAAGTAAAATGTTTAAGGTAAATTGTTTAAAAGAAGTAAAAGCAGGGCTGGAGATAGGCTCAGCAGTTAAGAGCATTTTCTACTCTTCCAGAGGTCCTAAGTGCAATTCCCAGCAACCACATGGTGGCTCCCAACCATCTATACTGGGATCTGATGCCCTCTCCTGGCACACAGGTGTACATGTAGATAGAGCACTCATATATGTAAAATAAATAAATCTTAAAATGATTATTAAAAAAAGTAAAAGCTACTGACTGTTATGAGTACAAGGTCCTGAGTTCAATCCCCAGTTCCACAACAAAAAGAGTAAAACATGATTATTTTTTTACTAAGAAAATAAATCACTTATTTTTTTTTAAATACTATTTAATATTAAATACGTCCCTGTTTTAAAAGGATCTGGAAAAGCAAGAGAATCTAAGAATTGCTCACATGGATCTGAAAGAACACCAAGAAACCATTGACAGACTCAGAGGGACTGTCTCTAAGAAGACTGATGAAGTATCAAATATGAAAATGGAATTAGAAAATGCAAATATTAAGTTACAAGAAAAGGTATTGATTGGTCAACCCATTTGTTCATGTATTAAAAGCTTTGGATTATAAAGGTTCAGCCACACTGGGAAACAGTTTGACAGTATTCACTGTAAGGCCTGGCATTTCCGTTTCTTGGGTGGGTACTAAAAGGAAAAGGACATTCTTCTACATAGTCTACAAGAATTTTCATAGCAGCTTTATTCAAAGTAGTAGGAAATGAGAACAACCTAAATACCAGCAGATGAATGGATGATGATATTGTTATTGTAAGTTCAGAAGGAAACAAAACTGATCCAGAATGTTAAAGGTCTGAATATTTGCCTTGAGAAAAGGATACATAGATGTTTTCTGGGCTGCTGGAAATGCTATGGTTTTATAGATGTATGCATATGCCAAGAATAACTGTGCCATGTAGTGGTAGGGGGCACCTTTAATCCCAGCATTTGGGAGACAGAGGCAGGTGGATCTCTGAGTTAGAGGCCAGCCTTATATACCAAATGAGTTCCAGGATAGCCAGAGCTACACAGAAACAATGTCTGAAAATAAATAAATAAATAACTGAACTCTACATTTAAGATGAGTATACTTTATATGTGTGTTCTACCTCAAAAAGAAAGCTGCATGCTTTTAACAAAACAGTGATAGAAAATACATGGAACGTTTACTTTCTTAGTCAATTTAGAAACTTCTTTTTCCCTCCTCACCCCCTGGAGCCTACTGGGATTAAAGGCATGAATGACCACTCCCAGAAAAAACTGTTCTTATCTTTCTCTTGATGGTCCATATTCTGGCCTGGACAGATGGCCTAGCAGCTAAGAGGCACTGCTCTCATAGAGGACCTGAGTTCAGAGTCCAGCATCCATGTCAGGTGGCTCACAACCTGGCCCCCACTCATGCACGTAAGCACACATACACATAATGAAAAATGAGATAAGCTTTCTTGAGCTGGAGAGATGGCTCAGTAGTCCTTCAAGAGGACCCAGGTTTGATTCCCACAACCTATGTGGCAGTTCACAACTGTCTTTTACCTCCAGGCCCAGGAGATCTGACACACTCTTCTGACTTCCATGGCTGCCAGACATGTAGGCAAAACATTGTTAGCCGTAAAATGATGCAATTATAAACTAAGTTAAAAAATCAAAAATAAAGGTTTCTTTTAAAAGGGTCTGAATCCTAATGTGATTTTATGTTTTCAGGTTCAAGAACTTAAGACAAATGAGCTTCAACTTGTTAAGTTAAAAGCAGAAGCCATTGAAACCCAGAAGCAACTCAAGGAGCAGGGTTTAACTCTGAATAACATAGAGATGGAGAATTTAAATCTGGCTCAGAAGCTTCATGAAAACCTTGAAGAAATGAAATCTATAATAAAAGAAAGAGATAATTTAAAGAGAATTGAGGAGCTACTCAAGGCAGAGAGAGACCAGCTCAAAGAAGACCTAAGGGAAAACATGCACAAGGTGAGTGTGTGTGTCTTCCTGTCTAGAAACAGTACTCTTGGAAATGCAAGATCCATAGGTGAAACACTCTCTCTGACTCTGTGTGAGTGTGTGCGCGCGCGCTGGTACCACAGTGGCTCGAGTAGGGTGTTGGATCTCTTGGAACTGAAAAACAACAAGTGCTCCTAATGGCTGAGCAGCCATCTTTCCAGCTCAGCAGTGTCTCTTTGAAAACTCACCAATGCACACGGTACAGCTTACCACTTCTAGGCATTTCCCCTACCCGTATATTCACTGATTGGGCAAGAATACTACGCCATTCAGGTTAGAGTGATTTGTGGTGACCAAAATCTAGAAGCAAGCCAAGCTGAATGGGGTTCATCTGTACATTGGAATTCTAAGCCTGGCATTATTTTTGTGATACTGACCTTAAAAGATAGTGATAGAGAAAAACATGTCAGGGAATTCAGTGGGAGCGGCCTTAAGGGGTTAAGTAGGTCAGACTTGTACTGTGTCCTTTGGCCCTCGTGTATGCAGGCACCCTGTAGACCTCATGTCTTTGAGTGTATTAAAGGCAATTAGTCGTTGAAAAGATAATAAAATACATCAGTATGGCTGAGGATTCCTGATCTGGTATCTGAAATACTTGATTTTAGAAAGGTTTTGAGCACCAGAGTGAAGCTCAAAAACTTGAAATTGAGAGGATTGCAGATCACGTATTTTCAACCAATAAAGGCAAGCCTGCTAACCCTAAAACATGAACCACTGATTGTGAGCGGTTCAGATTAAGGTACTCGATTATGTATATGTATATGTACATACATATCAGTAGACCTACCCTTCCTTGAAGAAATCCTTCATTCTGATCTATTTCATAATTATCTCAAGATCCAGGAACTTCAGAAAAAAGAGCTACAGCTTCTTAAAGAGGAAGATGTCAGTAAAGTTTATAAAAAAACAGAGGAAACTGAGCAATTGAAACAGTTTGAGGTCCAGAATTTGCATGTGCAAAGTGTGGGTGAAAATAACTTGCACTTGATTAAGGAAGTTCACAAAAACCTTGAAGCAATAAGAATTGTAGCCAAGGAAAACAGTGAGCTAATCAAGATGCAAGAATCTCTCAAACTGGAAAGAGAACGATTCCGAGAAACCGTAAGAAACTTGATAATAAACATGAGCTCAGAATTTCGCTTAGTGACGAAGACCGCAGGGCGATTAAGGGGAGCGACCAGTGTGTGTCATCTGACTTGTGGTTGTTGTTTTGTTTGTTTCTTTCTTTTGTCTTTTTCCCCTCTGATTTTTTTTTCTGGAAACTTCTATAGGTATTAAAATTTTTATCAAACAAAAAGGAAACACAAAAGCTGTGTTTCTAAGAAAAGATTTGTTAGCTAACACTATTTTCCTTATAAGTTTCTGAAACAACAGCAAAAAGAAACTAGCATTATTTTAAGTTAAAAAAAAAAATTCAAAGAATATATATATCTCCTGTCCTCTGCTAATAAAGTTCCAGAAATGAACTGTTTGTTTTTGTTTGTTGGTTGGTTGTTGTTCCTTTCTTTCTTAGTTTTTGATTTTTTGAAACAGGGTTTCTCCATGCAGCCTTGGATGTCCTGATCTCCACAGCTTTGAACTCAGAGATCCACCTGCCTCTGCCTCCCCAAGCGCTGTGAACAGGTTTTTATTACTGAAGTTAGAAGGAAAAAGCAAAGTAAAGATTGAAAGGAAGTTTTTCCTGACCTTATTTCAGAATAATCTTCAAAAGTTTAATTCAGTCCTCTTAAAAACTGTGGAAAAATTAGAGAGATGTGTAAAGTAAATCTATAGCTGTTTGCATTTGTTTGAAGGGTAAAATGTAAAGCCTGTGTGCAGGGTTACCAGAACCATGCTCAGGGATCCTGTGTACGTGGGGCCTGTCCGTGTTTACAAACAGGCTCAATTCCTTTGACAAATCTATATTGAGCAGATAATTCTAGGTACTACAGTGGCCAAGTTAAACTAATGGTCAAAAATGGGGTTGGGGGAGGGATGTGCTTTTTAATCAGACACAGAAAGACTGCGCATAAAATTTGAACTTTCCACCCCAAGGTCCCGGGAAGAATATACAGGGCTTGGGTTTTCTAGGATTAAGGTTTAGTTGGTGACAATAATTGTAATGTGGGAAAATAGGAACCAGAAATCTAAGACCTAAGATAAGCAAATGCTTCTCACAGCATTCCTTCAGTGAGTTTGAAGTCATTCATTGTGTAACTTACCTGTAATCTTGCTCCCTGTTGTTTGCCTATGCCTATTTTAATACTGTTGTTATATTACAATGAAATATTTAATTTCATTATTAAATTTTACTTGCTGTGAAGTGTAAGCATGTATGATTAGACTTGCTTTGTGAATATGTTTATTTCTGTGTATTTCTTTGTACCAGGACCATCAAAACCATGATGAGACAGTAAACCGTGCAAAAGCGTTACTATGTGGAAGAGAACAACCCTGTACAGAAAACCTTCGAGAAAAGTGCCTCAGGATAAAAGTAAGAGCCCCTTTGGAGCTGCTAGGCATGGTTGCTACTGTTCCAAAGGCATTGTTAAAGGAAGCTGTGTGTGGGAATAGATAGGACCAACTGTTTCCCTGAGCATTGTAGTCTAGCACAAGTTATGCATGTGTGTCCATGAGCACATATGTACACATGACACCAGGATTTGATTTGTTTCTGAAGGCCTATGTGGAAAGGTGATACTGAGCCAATGTCTAAAAGCAGTACAGGTTTCCGTTCACTCAGGGAAGACTGCTGTAGGAGAGGGAGCTGTGAGTGCAAAGGTCATGAGGCTGCCTCATATTCAAGGAATTTCAAGAAAGAAAAGTCAGAGCTAATGGAGGAGTGGGCTGTGGGGTCAGGAAGGGAGTCAGGGTTTGCTCTGAGTGGGAGGCGGTCCGCTTCAGAGTTCTTCCTTGTAAGACACACAGCCTGTCCTATGTTGAAAAGATCTGAGTGTTGAAAGTTGAGTATAGGCAGAGACCTCATTTGAAAGATGAATTATATCATGTAGACAGAGATAACAGAAGGTAGCCGTCAAAACAGTATTGGCAGCTCCTAAAAATGTGTGCAGCGACCACGCCATGATGGCAAAGAGCAATTTGGGTCACTGATTTATCTGCAAACTCTCACTGCTTTTATAAGCATAAGCCAGCTCTCAGTCTTGTTTTATGATGCACAGTCAATTTATTCAAAAGAAACATTGGCTTTCTTTATTGTATTTGCCTCCCAGTTAATTTTCATAATATTATGAATTCTACATTCTAAAAATCACTGTTTCCTCTGTTTTTTTAAACATAAAAGTCTAAATTTCTTTTTACTAATAGAAAGTATTAATAGCCAAGCTTTGCTAAAATTCTAGCACTCATGAGAATGAATTCCGATCTCCTTCAGGAGCTCCTGAGAAGGTACTCAGAGATGGATGGTGACTATGAGTGCTTGAACAGGTTCTCACTCGACTTGGAGAAGGAGACTAAGACCCAGAAAGAGCTGTCAGTCACTCTGAAAGCAAAGCTCTCACTTCCGTATCCGCAAACAAAAGAGATTGAGAAGCTACTTACTGTAAACCAGAGATGTTCCATGGAATTCCACAGAGTCCTGAAGAAACTTAAGGTACCAGCTTTTTTAGTATTAGCTTTATGCTGGTGTGATTATAATTTCAGTTATGCATTTCAATGTCTTTAAGTCCTTTGGGAGTTAACATATATACTATTTATGCAAACCACCACGTTAAAGAGTGTATGGGTCTGAAGATAGGTTTCACTCAACAAAACCTGAGCTCAGCCTATGGGCCTGACACCACGTGAGAGTGCTTCGCATCCAGTGATCTGGTGAGGCAGGCTTGTGAAGGCAGTAAGTGTCACCGTGGAGGCAGGGACAGGTTTGTTATATGACAGACTTTTCCTGGGGATACACATGTCTGATCACCCAGATAGGGAATTCACCACGGCAGACTAAAATAGCAATTGCACTGAAGTCTAACTCAGTGAACCAATGAGTTTATTGGGTTACAGTTTGAGGAGATACTCGAGGATGACAGCTGCCTTGGCCACAGCTCTCCCCAAAAAGGGTGGCAACTCAGGAAAGCTGCGTTTTCTGGAGCCTCCTGCATGTCATGGAGACAGCTCAATAATCTAAGCTCTCTCCTTGGCAACTTGGCTACCCAGGGCCTCCTCCTCCAACAGTTACTTTCTGCTTCAGAACCCTGAGGAGGCTCTTTGTGAATCATGTCACTCTCTAGGGCATGTAAAGTTTTTTCCTTTGTGAGCCTGGAGAGAGCCTCCCTTCCGTTCTGGAAAGAATGTTTCAATCTGAAGGAAAGTGTAGTGGGATAGACCTGTGTGAGGGAAGGCAAGGCTATGGAAGCCAGGCCCAGCAGTAAAACGAGGCGTTCACCGTGTAGATGACATGGAGCCAGTGACGTTCATTTTAAGTGACTGCAGGAACCAAGTTGGGTTATCATCTTAACAAACTCTACTGGAGAAGAAGCAAAAATGAGTTTGAAGAGGTTGTGTACACTGGCAGGGAAAACCCACTAACGCGGTCCAGTGAAATACTGTGTGACTGTCCTGCCAGGGAAAGTTCTGTAGGGTAGAGAAGACACATAGACTGAACATCCCAGCCGCTGACAATAGTAGGTCCAAACAGTAGATGGTGGAGGAAGAAAGAGGACTATGGATGAAGTCCCTAGACATGCTTGGCCAGGTCTGTGGTGGTGACTTTTTTTTAAAGAGAGAGTAACAAAGTAGGTGACTACGGAAGGGGAGATCAGTTTAGTTTGAGGTGTGTTGAAGTTGTAGTTCTCGTGTTGTACCACTCAAGAAAAACCAGGACATCTGGTTGAACCTGAGGTTTGTCAGGAGAAAAGTCAAGTGTGTATGTAATAGTGTAACATGGGTAAGGTGGGTCAGAAAGCATCTAGAATAAGAGCATTAGGGAAGAGGAGAACTCTAGAAAGTGTCTAGAAAAGAAAACTCTAGAATGAAAACCAGATATGGCGTCCAGGATAGACAAGGATAGAAGAGCTAGGCACAAGGCTGTTGTTCAAAACCCTTTGAGTGTCAAGATGGGGTTGGGGGCCTGGAAAGGATGCAGTCAGGGGCGTGCTCACCGTGCAAGCATGCGGGCCTGGGTTTGGATCCACAGCTCTCATGTTCAGAGCCAACATGGCGGCTCATACCTGTGACCCAGGGCTGTGGAGACGGTGACAGGAGGTTCTGGGGCTTCCTAGCCAGCCAGTCAGGCTGATTAGATGACCTCTGGGTACAATGACAGCTCCTGCCTCAAAAAATAAGGTGGGAAGCCTCTGGGGAAGTGGCCCAACATCAGCCTTCATCCTGTACATACACACACACACACACACACACACACACACACACACACACACACACACAAAAAAAAAAAAAAAGATAGTATGCCCTGGAGTGGCACCTACCTTAGCTGGAATATGCATTTCACTTTGGTGAAAATAGACTCATTGGTGGCCATAGTCGGGGCAATTGGAGGTTTAGAGAAAAGGTCAAATTACAAAGTTAAGTGGTTGAGGAACTAAGAAGCAGATATCTGCCATACCTTGGAAAATTGTTCCCAAGGTTCTAATAATCCTCTCATGGATCACCCTTATAAAATTTATATTGTCTGGGGAACATTGCAGTATTGAGATTTTCATTACCTTAAAGCCAGACGTCTAAATATGCTTGACAAGGAAATCTTAAAGCATGTCACATTTTTGGGTTAATCAGACAAGACTGGAAGAATATTTTGAAAATCTAAAATGGGACTGAAGAGGTGGCTCAATAGCGAAGAGCACTTACAGAGAACCCATTTCAGCTCCTCACACCCCATCAAGACAGCTCACATCACCTGTAACTATAGCTCCAGGCTTCCGACGCTCTTTCCTGGGCCTGTGGGCACCTACATTCATGTAACACCGGACATATACACATAACTTTATGTAAAATGAAATAGGATACATTTTTTTTTTTAATCTCAAATGTGTGACAGTAGAGGATTGCCAGTAACCAAAAATTATGTCATAAGGCTAGAGAGCTGGATCAGTGGCCTGACCCCTGGCTGCTCCTCCAGGGGACTCAGAGTTCACTCCACCATTGTACTGTGACTCACAGGCATCGGCAACTCCAGCTCTAGGGGATCCAGTGCCCTCTTCTGGCCTCCATGGACACCAGGCACACATGTAAGCAAAACACCCACACACATAATTATTTAGAAATCTAATAGGAAAAGGAGCATATAGAAAGGGCCGTGTGACACTTTAAGACCACTGAACCTGTGATACATCCAGTAGGACATCAGATATGGACATGGTAGTCTAGAAGGGTTACTTTTCCCAGGTGCTGAGAAGAGTAGCTTGGGGCAAAGAGTGGCTGCTTTCTTCTTCATCATCTATCACAGTATAAATAATAAACAAGAGACCTCCCCATCTCAGACATCGAAAGCGTCTCCTAAATACAATGTCTCATTTCTTAATTTGTCTTTTTCTTCAAGTATGTGTTAAGCCACATTGCAAGGATAAAGGAAGAACAACATGATTTCATCAATAAATTTGAAATGGCTTTTATTGAGGAAGTGGAAAAGCAGAACAAACTACAAATTAAAATACAGAGCTTTCAACCAGGTTATGATATTCTGTCCAGAGACTTACAGAGCCTCAAGCTGAGCCAGGATATGGACCTCCATATTGAGGTATACCTTATTTTTAATGCATTTAATATGGTTTTAAGATACCATTAATATGGTATCTTTTATGAATAGATACCTTTGTATATGTTTAGAGTCATTTTCATTCATCAGAAATCATTAGTTACTCATGGAATGGTAACTGACCAAGGGATGGCTTGGGACACTGTCTGAACTGCATAGACACAAAAAATAAACTTAACAGGCTGTGAGAATTAACAGAACTTTAGGTTTCCCAGTGTTTTCTTACATCCATGGCTGAAAGTCAGAGTTCTTTCCCTGTATCAGCTCCACAAGGACTTTCTTGTTCTCCCAACAATGTAAAGCAGGTGCAGTTCCCAACATGCAAATGAAGCCTGCTATGTACACAGAAAAGCAGTGACCAGGGCACATAGGTGAAATACCTCTTTCATGCAGAATATATTGCCAGCATTCTCTTATGCAAGTAATGGGAATAAAGTTTTAAATTAGGATTAATTTACCTTAATATCCTAATAAGTTCAGTAGAGTTTTCTCCCCATTATATTTTTATAGTTTTATGTTGGTTGGGTAAAACTTTTCCTAATGTTCATACAATTTGGTATCTGTTTTTTACACAGGAAATTCTCAAAGATTTTTCAGAAAATGATTTCCTCACCATAAAAACTGAATTCCAACAAGTCCTAAGTAATAGGAAAGAAATGACTCATTTATTGGGAAAATGGCTGAGTACTCCTTTTGATACAGAGAAGCTTAAAAGTGCCATCCAAAAAGAAAACAATAGCGTGTGCCAAGTGAATAACTTCTATAATAGCAAAATAATTGTGAGTATAATTGTTCATCATTCAGGTTCTTTTATTCTTTGCTTTTATTTTTCTACTCATTCCTATGAGGGTTAGACTTGGCGTATATTTTCTGTAATTTATATGTAGGTGCTCTACATATAAATTTTTATATATTCATATATATAACATATTTTATATATTATATAAACATAAATTTTGCTTGTTTAAAATGGATTCTTTTATTGTATTATGCTTCTTCAAGATAGTCAAACAGGTCTGTACTTGGGAAGGTGACAGGCTGTTTGTGTGTGATACTGAGTTCCCATTTTTGAGATTTGCCTCTGCTCACTGTTCTCTTTCAGTCCTCTCACTACCTGTGAAGACTGAACCTTTGCCCCAGTGGCCTCCAGGAAACTGAGACCTGAGTGTGTACTAAGGCTCTGGGCAGCAGCTATAGTAAAATCATAGAGTCCTGGCTGCCTGCCAGAGGGACTTATCTGCATTCACCTCAGGTGCTTTTCTGTCACGTGCTCTAATCCTAAATTGTACATTCCAGATGTGCCGACTGTTATTTTGGGTTTTGGCATGTATGTGCTGATATTTTTTCCAGTTATGTTTATGAAAAAAATTAACCAGCAATAACAAATATACTTAACCCTACAGATAATTTCTCCTATTACCAAGATCCTCGCCCATAATTGGTGTTGAAGATTCTGTCAGCTTCTAATGTGTTCTGACATAAACCAGTCAAACCAGTGTCAGGCAGCCTTCAGTGTAAAATGGAATAGTGGTTTTGACTGTTTATCTATATAGGGATAGAAGATTTATAGATTAATTAGCAAAAATCAGTAAATTAGGGCGGAAAAATCAGTAAATTAGGCTCAGCTGTTGAGAACACTAGTTCTCTTGCAGAGAACCTGGGTTAGATTCCTAGTACCCACATGGTGGCTCACAGCTGTCTGTAACTCTAGTTCCAGGGGACCTGAAAGCCTCTTCTGGTCTCCAAAGACGCCAGACACATACAAGGTGCATAGACAGAAATGCAGAGGAAATACCGAAATTCATACAACACGGTTTTAAATCAGTAAATTTTATTTTCTCTGTGAGCTGAGGTTTGTAATGAAGTGAGAAAATAGATAATTGTTAAGGCTCCTGTGAGTGCCCTGCTATTAATGACTTGAACCTACACAGTTCTTCAGGTCTTCCTCCTGTGTTACTGTAAATCTAATGAAATTATCTTTCGATCAGAATAGGCCTTCTTGGGCCTTATTCTTTTTATTCACACCATTGTTAGCATGCAGCATGTTGAAAGAAAGATGTGCATTCATTGTCTTGAGCACTGTTCTAAGATGTTCTAAATACGGAATTTCAGCAAGCACACTGTCCTAGAATTCTAGTGGTTTTTAACATAATTTTAATGCATCAATTATTTTGAACTGTTCATAGGCCATGATAAATGGATCCACAGAGTTTGAGGAAAAACATGCTATTAGATCCAAAGAATTGGAACACTTCCTGAAATCACTAAAAGAAAAAACTGAACAACTATCTAAAGACTACCAGACATTGTCCGCAGCCCATGTGTGTCCTACTGCACAGCCTCCCACACAGGACAGTAAGAATCTTCATGTTGCCTCCGGAGCTGAACAGCCAGCCTCAGAGGTATGCAGCTTCCTGGAGTTTAGAGCAAACGTATAGCACTAATGCGTTCTCTGAGTATGAATTCACTGCTGTACCTGTGTGTGACAAGCGACACACACATATGGGTATACTGTACTTACCATTCAACTAGTTATGAAATGTGGCTTCATGTGAGATCTCTCCTGTGAGTTCTAAAGCAGAAGGAAGTCATCATTTAAATATTATGTACAAGACAGTTTGCTGCCATGTATGGTATTTCTACAGTGTGCTATTAATTTCTTAAAATGTATGAACTTTAGCTAAAATGTAATATGCTCGGAAAACAAATTAGTTTAGAGGAAAATAGCAGTTTAGCTTATTTTTAGTTATTGTCTTACATATTGATTAATATGATCATAATAAAAAGGCTAAGAGGCTAAAAGTATGGCAGAACCATTAATTTATCTAACTTAGCAGCACGTGCGTAAGAATCGGCGTCCTCTGAACAATCCAGGTAAACTGTTCGCTGCCTTTGCTTGGGAATTGGTAACAACGGCAAATGTGCTGCTTTGTTTTTCTGGCATACAGAATATCCTAGTGGGAACCAAAAGCCAAGCTAATTTATTATTTCTCCCAAAACAAATACTTAATATAAAACATCAACTACTAGTTTAGCAATTGCTATTAGGAAGAAGAAGATCACAGGTTTTTGCTTTTGTTTTCCAAGTGTAACTGTATGTATTGTTATGGTTGACCATTTTTATAAAGTTTATACTTGCTGCTTCTTGCTTAGAAATGTTCTGTAGGCAGGGTCAGAGGTTACCCAAAAAGGTGTGTTTTTTGGTGAGGAGACTTTATTTTCGTTAAGTGGTTTCCAGTGTTTTGTTTTGTTTTTTCACATTTTTACCTTTCAATTTCTTTGAAAGTCAGAGTGCCCTTGTATTAATAGTGCTAATTAAAAGGTGCTAACTAGTGTGTCATATATATGCTGGGTTTTCATTTGCATGATTTAAAGAACCTGCTAGCAGGGTATAATGTGAAATGTTAACATTCTTTAACATGGAAAACGTCATTTTCTAAGTAAAAGGACTTGTTGGGGTGGGGGCGGTCTTTGTTTTTGAGACAGGGTTTTTGTCTGTGTAGCCCTGGTTATCATGGAACTCTAGACCAGCCTGGCCTTGAGCTCACAGAGATTGGCTTCAGTCTGTGAAAACCTAATAACTATGTATGATCATTTTTATCTCATTTAAAATACTGTGTAATTCTGTCTTTAAGATTTGTGGATTTGCCCTATGTATTTGTACTTTCTTTAACAGAAAATTCGGGAGCTAGAAAGCTCCCTACAAGAAGCTAAAGAAATTGCCATACATAAAGAAGGCCAGATTACAAAGATGCAGAAAGAACTAGCAATGACTAAGGATTTAGTAGCAAAACTCCAGAGCAAAGTTCATGAGTCAGAGGAGTGCCTTGAAAACACAAAAGTGACAGTACAAATACTTCAGGTAAGTTCGACCATTTTCCTCAACAAAAACTTGGCTTAGCCTGTTGGATTTGGCAGATGATTTGATGCTCGGCTCTCCGCCTTACTGTAACCTTGTATAGGCTCCTTTCACTTCTAAGGCTCCAAAGGAAGTACCTAGGTGACGTAGTGATACACGTGTAGACTACTGACTTTTTTTTTTTAATTGTTTGCTTGTTTTTTTTTTTCTTTGTTTGGTTTGGTTTGGTTTGGTTTGGTTTGGTTTGGTTTGGTTTGGTTTTTAGAAACAGGGTTCACTGTGTAGCCCTGGTTGTCCTGGAACTCACTGTGTAAACACGGCTGGCTTCATCCTCCCAGAGTTCACCTGCCTCTGCCTCCCAAGTGTGCGGATTAAAGGCGTGCGCCACCACTGCCCAACTAAGTGATTATTTTTATTGTGCTGGAAAAAAAGAATTTCAATGTACAGTAAGCATCACATTTTGTCAACCTACTTTGAACTGCCTCAGGCATCAAGGATGCTGCAGACACAGTAGAATTAGATTTAACGATGCACCAGGATATGGTTCTGCTTGTCATACTGAAGAGATCCATAAACTCTTCATAGTTTGACTTTTTAAAGTTGTTTCTGTGAATCATATTTTTAAGCCTGTGGCATCCAAAAGCACTTATTTCAATATTTACTCCTAAGCTGTCTAATATAATAGAGCAATTTGTTCAAATCAGGTAGCAGTGAATTTGTTTAAAACCTAAACTAGAGTAGGCCTTTAAAACCATCCTAAACAAATGCCTTTGCCAACATTATAATGGCTACAAAAACTAGAGTAAAATATTTAAACTTTAGCAAAAAGTGAGAACATGTAAAAAGAATGAGTATTTTAGAAAATGGGCTATAAAGTAAAAGACTTAGGATGCCCCAATTCAGAACTGAAATGGAGCTGTAGGAATTTTCCCATATTCATTCATTCATTTCTCTCCTTTTAGATGCTTATTATTTTTAACTTGGTTGGGGTTAGGGAGCAAATATGTGCCTGTGCCTGAGATGGTCCGAGGCATTGATCTCCTGGAGCAGGAGTTACAGGAAGCTCTGAGCTGCCTGAAGTGAGCGCTGGGAAGCAAACTTATGTTGTCTGGAAGAACAGATGTGTTGTTACCTGCTGAGCTGCCTCCTACCCCTTTTCTGTATTTTCTCAGTCTGATATGAGTCAAATCAAAGCACAAAGGAATATTTTTCTAGTATATGAATGGTTAACAGAATCCACCTAATCTACTGGCTAAACAAATCTTATTAGGTAGGAATTAATTCATAATAACCCAGAACACTGGAAGGCTGGCAAGTGAGTATCTCCCTGAGAACAGGTGATGTGTTTGCTATGCAGAGTTCTTACTGTCACTCATTTCTAAATCAGCCTTTTCAGTTTTGATTTCCTGAGGCAAGAACTGCTTAGGCAGTGTTTTATGTGATAACTTTCTTTGTATCATATCCAAAGACTACCTGTATAATTTCCACACTTTCAGCATCTACTGAAATTTTCTTGTTGGTTTGTTTGAACTTTTAAAGCAGTATGTAGACAAACAGATCAGTGAGACATAACAGATAGCCTAGAGACAGACATACTCTAAGGCAGGGATCTTTTTTTAAAAGGACAAAGGTCTCTCAGTGGGGAGAGGGCAATCCATCAAATATTGATGCTAGACACCTGGACACCACAAGTGTTTCTTAAGGCGGGAGTGACATGCTCACGTGGTTCTCGGAGGCTGAGATGTAAGGAAGATGTGCTTTCTGCAGCCCAGGACCTGCCTGGCCCACAAAGCACGAGCCCATCTTAAGAGACAAGATATGTCACGGGCATAAATGTAAAATACGATAATGAAGACAGCACAGGAGAACATACACGTCACCTTTAGTTAGGCAATGGCTTTTTACTTAAAACCAAAAGAACAGTCCATAGGATTAAACATAAACACATCAGACTCTTACTGTTCGGTTCTCCTCTCCAGAGACTCTGTCCAGAAGAATAAAGTAAAAAAAAAAAAAAAAAAAAGGAGAAAATATATAAAAGTTCTTTATCTCCAGATAAAGAAATACTGCAAGATAGACACAGAGAGAGAGAGACACATACCCTCCTAAAATTTAACAGGCAGGAAATCAAGCAATCTGATATGAAATTGGGGAAAAATTAGAATGAACTCACTCTCAGAAGATATATGGATGCATTCTGATATGTCTGTGCAATGTTATTGCACTATTAAAAAGTAATGGGAAGCTGGGTGCGGTGGCACACACCTGTATAATCCCTTGGGGGAGGCAGAGGCAGGTGGATCTCTGTGAGATAGAGGCCAGCCTGGTCTACAGAGTGAGTCCAGGACAGCCAAGGCTACACAGAGAAACCCTGTGTCAAAAACAAACAACAAAAGTAAGGACATAGCACAGTTGGTAAGTATGGTTGCCTGCCATGATGAAAGCCCTGGGTTCCCCAGCAGTGCTTAAGGTTTGGTGGCACAGCCTTCCCAACACATGGGAAGTGAGATCAAGAGTTTAAAGTATCTTTAGCTACATAGCAAGTCCTAGATCTGCTTGGTATAGAAGGAACATTGATTTAATAAAGACTGTATATGACAAACCTATAGCTAACATCACTGAAAGCTCAAATCATTCTCACTAAGATCACAAACAAGTATCTTCTCTCTCCACTCCAGAAAGACAGGAGAAGGAAGTAAAGGGGATACAAAAAGGAAAAGAAATCAAAGTATTCCTTTTTGCAGATGATTGGTTTTATACACAAAAGACCCTGAGGACTCCACAGAAAATCTCAGAACTGATTAAACAAAACAAAACAAACAAAAAAAACCTTCAGCAAAGTGGCAGGATAGACAAAAAATTAACACAAATCAGTTGCCTTCCTCTATAAACCTGTTCACAGTAGCCACCCACAAAAAAAAAAAACAAAAAAAAAAAAAAAAAAAAAAAAACACCTGGGAATAAAGCTCACCAAAAATATGAAAGAACCTATCTTTTAAAAACTAGGAAATATAGGGGGAGACCTAACAACTCATGAAAAGACAGGGGCAGGGCCCCTTAAAAGTATAAATCTAAAAGCCATCTGAAAAGACTTCCTACCCTTGTAGAAAAACCTAGAAGACAAAACTAGGCAAACAGTAAAAGATTCGCATTTGCCATGAATGGGGAGGGAGAGAGAGATGAGTAAGTAAAGTGTGGGGGATCTAAACAAACCTAATGTAACCATGGGCCTTGGTCAAGAGCGAGCAACTATAAGTACCCTATCAGGGAAGGGGTGGTAGTGCACACCTTAATAATGCCAGGCCAGCCGTGCTCTGTGAGGGGAGCCATATTGTCTGCATAGTAAGTTCCAGCTGATCCGGGCTACACAGTGAGACCCTATCTCCAAATAAAATAAGATGCCAATATTAGTTTACTTGTAGACAATGTACCATGAGAATTTTCGTGTACTTTTAGTTTTTCTGTAAACTTAAATAAAACTCTAAAAATAGTCAAGCTGCAGAATGGCTCATTGGTAGGGATGCTTTGCCACCAAGCCTGAGTGTAGTCTCCAGAGTCCACATGGCAGAAAGAGAGGGTTGACTTTGAAGTTGTCCTCTGACCTCCACTGCAAGCCATGGCACATGTGTATGCACACACACAAAGAAGGAAATTTAGAAAACATTTTAGTGCAGTCATGGTTTGCTTTAAAGACACATGTCTTTGCAGACGCGGAAGGCTACCTGTACTCCGAGTAAATATGGTTTCACTGAACTGCCCCGATCCAAAAATAGCTCCAGGGCTGTGCTGCTTTTGTTCCTGTCTGTTCCGGCCACCATGCTGCTCTTTTGTTTTCCTTTGTTTGCTCATTTCATTTGTTGGTTTGTTTGTTTCTTTAATTTTTATGTATATGAGTGTTTTTGCTTACATGTATGTCTGTGCTTGCTGGCACTTGAGAGTTGTCACTTGGGTACTGGAAGTTAAATCAAGGTTGTCTGTGAGAGCACCCAGTGCTTTTAACCACTGAGCCATGCGCCAGCCCTCATTGCATGATTTTTCAACCTTTCTGTTTCATTTGGTAAAGTATATCACATTTTTCACTGAGAATTAAGTGTTTGTTCTTTTGAAGAAAGAAAAAAGTATGTGCCTACATGTAGCTTCAGATAGACTTCACATTAAATATTGGGATATTATTCAATTAAAGTTAATGCCTTTGTCTTTCATTTGTCAGTTATAGTCAATTTTTAGGCACTGCTACAGCAAAGGCAACAAAACAGAGCTGGCAAAATCAAAACTAATCATTATTTTTCTTTACTTTTTTTCTATGAAAGAACAAAGTTGCTTTAGGAGCTGCACCCTATAAAGAAGAAATTGAGGATCTCAAAATGAAACTGGTGAAAATTGACCTAGAAAAGAAGGAAAATGCCAAGGAATTTGAAAAGGAGTATGTCTGTCTTCACCTTCATTGAACGTGTCTTTAGTCGCATAGCATTTCTTTATAAACTACACAAATATCTTTGCATTCGTTTACTTTCGAGAAAGCAATTTGTAAAAATATTTAGCTTTTAGAAATAGGTTTTGAGCTCATTCAATTGTGATTACATATGCAGATTATTAAGAACTAAGTGCAGTGCTAGGTGCTTGCCTGGAATTAACAAGGCCCTGGTTTCCATTCCCAGTACCAAAAAACAATGAGCACAGCTCTCATCATTGAACAGGGTGTCTTTGAATTTTCTTCCTTGATAATATATGAATAAACCTTAAAAGTGGCCTGTCATCCTGGTGTTGAGAGCCGTTGCTTTCCTGTGTGTGCACAGGTATTTGACTAAGGTTCTGTTCATTCCCTTTCTTCTCCCTGTGTGTTTCTGTGTGAAGATTATTTTCTTTTGTTACTTAGGACTCCACAGCATAGCCTCTTTTTACTAACTTACCTGTGTGTCCTGTTACAATGCCAGAAGTTCTTTCTATGTAGAGCATAATGGAAAGAGCATTCAACAGTCAGAGGAAGAGAATTGGAAGTCTGCCCATCACCTTAGCTTGTTAGCCTCATCCAGTCCTTGTGTTGAATAAGAGGGAGGCTTATGAAAGAGCATGTCCTAAGATGTGACCTAGCTCCTTAGAATTTCTTCCTTGTCATGAATTCATTTAACTCTGCCTAGAAAGTACCAACCTGTGAGTCCTCATGCAGTGTCACCAGCCTGGCATTGATAAGAGCTTATGGTTTCAATGAGACCAGTGTTATATTCTTAATCAGAAGGGTCAGTTTTACCTATAAAATACAATCTGCATTTATTTTCATAGTTTTGGGGGTTTTGAGGCAGAGTTTCTCTATATAGCCCTGGCTGTCCTGGAATTCACTTTGTAGACCAGGATGGTCTCAAACTCAAAGATCCACCTACCTCTGCCTCCCAAGTGCTGGAATTAAATGCCAGCACTATTTTCATAGTAAAAACAGTATAATTTTTGAGATAGCATTTTTAATACCATTGCTGATTAATGCTTGAATTGCTGGCTGACAATTCAGAATATATCTTTCTCCTGGAAGCACTGCTGAATTTGACCTTTGCTCTTTGCCATAAATCAGAGCTACAGTAAGGATTTGCTTTCCAAGTGTTTTGTTTTGTTTTTGTTGTTGCTGTTTTGGTTTGTTTTGTTTCTTTTCATGCTCTGGTGCTTTAGATCACCCTGTGATAACAGTTTTTAGTGGCTCAAAAAAAATTATTTTTTTCAGTATATAACTAAGACCTATCATGTTTCCAGAAGTTTTAAATGATTAATTTCTCAAGAACAAAGCTGACTGCTCCTACAACTGAACAGAGTACCTGCATTTGGGTGTAGGCGTGAGAGCCAGGCTGTATTCCAGGGGCTGATCTGTTAGAGCATAGGGGTGTTATTTCAGTATGGCATATCAAATCAGAACATTTTCTGCAACAGTTCTATTTACTCTTTCACATAAAATCACTTGGATATTTACATATTTTTATTATTTTATTCTTGTTAGAATTCTTTCTACAAAAGCCACTGTTGAACATCAAAAAGAAATGATAAGACTGCTGAGAGAAAATCTCAGAAGAAATCAACAGGCCCAGGATACCTCAAGTAAGTTGAAGAACGATGATGATGATGATGATGATGATTCAGTAAATCCCAACAGCAGTTTTCCCTCCCTCCCTCCACTCCTCCCAGTTCCCCATCACCACTTCCCCCATATCCTCTCCTCCATTTCCCCTTAGAAAAGAGCAGGCCTCCCAGGGACATCAACCAAACACCACATAACAAGATACAATAAGACCAGGCACAAACCCTGAAATAAAGGCTGTGTGAGGCAACCCAGCAGGAGGAAAAAGGTCTGACTGGTATAAGATGGAATCTCAAAGTACTTTTCATTTGCATTTCTCCCTCCGGTAGTTAAGAATTTAAATATTTCTTTAAGTCAGTGTTCTCAACTTGTAGGACATGACCCTCACAGGGTCACATATCAGATATCCTGCATGTTTACATTACATTACGATTCATAATAGTAGCAAAATTATAGTTATGAGGTAGCAACGAAATAATTTGATTCTCACCATAATGGGAGAAACTGCATTAAAGGGTAGCAGCATTAAGAAGGTTGAGAAACACTGCTGTAATTGTTTCTTGGTCTGCTGTGTTTCATCTTCTGAGAATTCTGTTTATTTCTGTACCTTCCTCCTTTTTCTTTTAATGTACGTGGGTATTTTGCCTGCATGTATTTCTGTATGAAGGAGTCGATTCCCCTGGAACTGGAGTTACAGACAGTTGTGATCTGCCATGTGGGTGGTGGGGGTTGAAGCCAGGTACTCTGGAGGAACAGCCAATGCTCTTAACTGCCCATCTCTCTAGACCCCACACCCCATTTTTTGTTTTGTTCGGCAAGGGGAGGTTTTTTTGGTTTGGTTTTTTAGATACTCTAGATGCTCTCTGTCAGGTGTACAATTGGTAAAATTTTATTTTTTTTTTCCCAGTGATAACTTGCCATTCTACTAGAATGATGGTGTCCCTTGCTATGCACAAGATTTTTAACTACGGTCCCAGTTATTAATTAGTGGTCTGTATGCTTCTGCTATGAGGGGGCCTATTCAGAAAGTCTTTTCCAGGGAAAGCCTACTTTCTCTGGTATCACATTCAGGATATCTGGCCTTGTGTGGATGTCTCTGATCCATTCAGATTGATTTTCGTGCAGGGTGACAAATACAGATCTATTTTCACTCTTCTACACGCAGCCCTCCAGT
The DNA here is from genome assembly GCF_907164565.1 of Psammomys obesus. Lineage (NCBI taxonomy): Eukaryota > Metazoa > Chordata > Mammalia > Rodentia > Muridae > Psammomys > Psammomys obesus. The sequence continues at coordinate 22,387,956 of NW_026596095.1, forward strand.
TTGGCCAGCACCGTTTGTTGGCAATGCTGCCTTTTCTCTACTGTGCGTGTTTTGTTTTCTGCTTCTTTGTCAAAAATCAGGTGTCCACAGGTTGTGGACTCACATACTGGTCTTCTGTTCCATTGCGCATCATGTCTGACTTTATACCAACATCATGGTTTTAGTGCTGTGTAACTCTCTGCTATAATTTGAAATCTGGATGGTGATAACTCCAGCAGTTCTTTTATTATTCAAGGTTGTTGTAGTTATCTTGGGGTCTTCATGTTTCCATATGATGTTTAAGATTATTTTTTCAGTTTCTGTGAAGAATTTTGAAGGAAATTTCACTGAATATATAGAATGCTTGTGGTGGGATGGCCTTTTTCAAAATAGTAATCCTACCGATCCATGAACATGGGAGATCATTCCATCTTCTGATATCATCCTTCAAAGTCATCTTCTAAAAATCTTAAGGTTTTTATTGTACAAGACTCTTGCTTGGTCAGAATTATTCCAAGAGTTTTTTAGGAAGTCTACTGATTTTTGTATGATGATTTTATATCCTGATTCTTTGCTAAGAGTGTTTATCAGCTATATAAGTTTTCTAGTGGAATTTTTAAGATCGTTTATGTATCAAATCATATATTCAAATAAGAGTACTTTGACTTTTTCTAGCTGTATCCCTTTGATCTCCTTTGGTTGTCTTATTCCCCTTAGTAAGACCTGGATCACTATATTGAACAGGAGGGGAGAAGAACATCTTTGTCTTGTTTCTGGTTTCAGTAATAGTGCCTGGAGTTTTTCTCAATTTATCCAGACGATGGCTGTGGGTTTGCTGTAGACTCTTTATTATACTGGGATATATCGCTTCTATCCTAATCTGTTCAGGACTTTTATCATGATAGAGGTGGATTTTTGTCAAGACCTTTTCTGTATTTAATGAGATATTCATCTCTGATCTACTGGTATACTGGACCAGTTCTGGTTTCTCAGATGCCTGAGCTCTATTGTACCTGAAATGCTAAAAGTGGACGTCACTAGTCTCACATGTACTCTGTGCCTTTAATGAACTGCTGGTGACCTTATGGGGTGTTCAAATAAGTGACAACACTATTTTTATACAGTTTTTTCTACAATGCTGACACAGGTTAATCTCATTGGAAGGTATGTTTAGTTCACACACGTATGTTAGTACATGTTAAGCACTTGCAATGTACTGAGTGACTTGGGGCAGAGTCTGCGCGGCGTGCCATGAGGGAGCAGGTGACAAGCCCCACAAGTGATTAGAGCTTGGGTCACCTCAGATGGCTCTGATTATAAAACGCTGCTGTTGCTACAGTGACGGTGGAGGGTACAGCTGTTGGAGGCAGAGTGTAAAGAAATGGAGACCTGATGACCAGATGGTCAGGCAGACTCAGGAGGTGATGGAGAAAGAAAAAATCAGAGATGCCCTCCGAGACATGGTTTTCATAGAGACTGTCACAATTTTTTATCTCTCTTTTATTTTAATATCTCTTTTATTTGAGCTAACTAAGATTATCTGCCTGGCTAGACATGGTGGCATATGCCCATAATTTCTGCACTTGGGAGACTGATGCGGGAGGATCAGTACCAGTTCAGTGCCAGCCTGGGCCACAGAGAAAGTTCCCTACTGTTTTTTGTTTTGCTTAAAACAGATTATCAACCTGTGTGTATGTGTGTGTGTGTGTGTGTTTCCCCTCCTGCAGTAATAGCAGAACGTGACTCTCGGCCTTTGAGTAAACCTTTAACCTGTGGAGGTGGCAGTGGCATTGTCCAAAGCACAAAAGCTCTTATTTTGAAAAGTGAATATCTGAGGCTGGAAAATGAAATGTCTAAGTTAAAGAAGCAAAATGACCAGCTAATAAAGCAAAAGAATCAACTATTAAGGTAAGTTCTAAACCAAGGCATGGTGTGGTGCATGCCTTTTATCCCAGCACTCTAGAGTTCAAAGTCAGCGGTGAATGGTAAGTTCATAGGAAGTTCCTGGACGGCCAGGGCTATATTATAAAGAGAACTTGTCTCAAAGAAAGCAAGCAAAAAAAAAAAAAAAAGAAGAAGAAGAAGAACCCAAATAAGTAAAAAGGGCAAGTTCTGCTTCCAGGACAGATCCTATATTTATGGCTACTTCATATGTTCTGCAGTTGTCAACCTTCTACTAATTTGGGGGAATGCAGTTTTTAGAGATTGTGTAATAAGTGTTTATTTTGAGGAAATGGGACTATACTGGCTCTGTTTTACGTTTATTATCCATTAACTGTGCAAGCTTGTGAGTGTGAGGACCAGAGGTCAGTGTCCTCCTCGGTCAGTTGTCCAGCTTGCTTTTGAGTCTGGCTCTGACTGAACCCGAAGCTCACTCACTGATCAGCTGACCTGGCTGGCCAGCAAGCCCCAAGAGCGCTGGCCTCCACCTCCTCAGCTGAGGCACAACATGTTCTGCGCATCCTGCTTTTTTACTGGAGTTCTAGGGATTAAACTTGAGTTCTTTACCTACTGAGCCATCTTCCCAGCTCTTCTGAACTATTTTTAGCTAGGCCAAGAACCGGGAAATGAACATTGAAAAGGCACCAGCCACAAGTCCTAAGCAGGCAGTGAAGCTGCCGTGCACAGAGCACCCCAAGTCCATTACTGTACCCTGTTGACAGACACGTCCCAGAATTGGATCATCTGGCTTGTACTACCATGGAGGAGTGGCAAACACTGTACTGATGGTACAGCCTTAGGAAATTACATGTTAAGTGTAAAGAGCTAGCAGGATAGCTCCATAGTGGAATGCTTGCCTACTATGCCCAAGGCCATAGAACTCCATTCCCCAGCACTGCAGAAAGGTATAAATGAACAAGATATCCCGAGTCAAATAACTTACCAACTAAATAATCTTACATAGAGTGACATTAAGTAAGAACAGAGGGCCAGATATTGTAGTGTCAAGCTGTAATCCCAGAACCCAGGAGATGAAGATAGGAAAGTCATGAGGTTAAGGCCACCAGAAGTCTATTGAGACCCTGTCCAATAGACCAAAAACAAAAAGCAGGGTGTGGGAAACGTAAATTACATTTTGAAAGAGGAATCTGATCCACGTATAGATAGATTCAGGGAGGTGGAGAAATAGTGACCAGGAAAATGAAGAGAAAGTAGGATAGATGAAAATATACTTTTGTAAAGTTTCAATAAACATTCTTTAAACCTACTTTATCAAATTACTATAGCAGCTCATAAACCACTTAATCTTAAATTCAAAGTTAAACTTTGAATTTATTTTTGTTTTCGAAACCCTATGATCAAAATTTTTTACTTTAATTATTCAATTTATATAGCTCCTTTTCTGAACCATGGAAGTAGTCCATACAGAAAGTGTTAGGGTGAAATTAAAGTGCAAATGTAATAAAGTGCTAAGTTTCTTGTTATATGTTTTAGTAGGCTAGGGTTCTTTTTTCCATGAAGAATTGAGTTGTCTGATCTCTCTTTCTGTTTCCATTCAAGTGAAAACTCTCAACTCTCCACGGAAGTTAACACCTGGAAGGAAAGGACTCTTAAAAGAGACTCTTTCATCGTCACAGCTCGAGAGGACTCTCCAAAGTCTCCTAACATGACTAGGGCAGATGCTAAAAGGAGACCAAACACACTGTCTCGGTGCAGGGAACAGAATTACCAGGATCCTGTACCAAAAGACTCACCAAAATCTTGGTTTCTTGATAACCGGCCCAAGTCTCTCCCACCACCTCCCCCAATCCGCTATTTTGATAACTCCGTTTTAGGGCTGTGCCCAGGTAGGTAACAGCCAGGTCGCCAGGGGTCAGTGGGGGAACAGATGGGACCCATGTGTGTTTGACTTCGTCTGCTGAGCCTGTGAGTCGGTCAGTGCCTCTCAGATGCTCCCTCACCTCTGCAGGACACCTCAGTCCTCCACGTGCTGTCAGGGGAGGGAGAGTCATTTCCACACAGAAGCGCCACGTCTGCCTCTCCACCCACTCCAGTCTGCACTCAGTTTTTCAAACACAACTACATACCTTTATCTGTGAGAGACTAGTGCCAGGGCCTCCAGAGAGCTGAAGTACAGGAGATCATAAAATCCTATGTACTGTTATTTTCTATGCATACAGGATATAGTAAAATTTCCCTCTTTCCACTTAAAGGAAGTAAGCATGGCTACGGGCTCTGCCATGCCATGATGCTCCATCTACCCACCAGCAGAGAGGCTGCTGATGGAGGGTTAGCACACAGTGGACAAACCAAACGCCGGTGGATGAGAGGCCCACTGCTCAGAGCAGCGCACACAGTCATGTTTTGTGGTTCCCTGTTTGTTGTTGAGGGGTGGTATCGGTTTGGGGGTTAGAAGTTTGGGTGTTTTGGTTTTGAAACAGTTTTACTATGTACCCAGGCTAGTCTCTTAATCTGCAGCACTTCTGCCTCCAGAATGCTGGAATTGCAACCGTACACTATTCCCATTCTACAGTTGCTCACCAAACAGTCTAGTATCTTGAAAGCTCTCAGAACTTGAGAGGTAGTCCAGCAGTCATGAAGGAGCACTTGCTGCTCGCAGCACCCACATGGCAGCTCACTACTGTGTAAGTTTAACTCCAGGGATCAGATTCCCCCTTCTGGCAGCAGCGTAAGTATGGTGCACACACATACATGTAGACAAACAATCCACAGCCTCCTCTTTAGCGGCTATTAAATATAAGGACACAAGGATACAACCTGTTGAGTCCATTCACCTTTCCTGCATGTATGTTTCTAGGGCTGAGGACTTGGAGCGTCAGTCAGGAAGCTCTTTTCTGCTGAAGATTCATTCCCCCTCTCTCAGAAGTTATTAATTGGCTGTAGCTCTTCATCCAGGGGCGGAGCCCTTTGAGAGTGCCCCGCCTGCTTTGGGATGTCAGCTGTTGTTGGAATTGTTCAGGTCTTGTTTAGAAGGCCACGTTGTAGAGATGTCACGGGCGTACCTCCCTACTATAAGAAACAGTCTCACACTTCCTCTTGGTCCTCTGGCTCTTACACTCTTTCCATCTCTTCCTGTGCCTAAGCCTTAGGTGTAGGAGGTGTGCTGTAGAGGCCTCACATGAGGCTGGGTACCCACAGTCAGTTGACCAGTGTTCTCATTTTGTTAGGGGGGAAAAAAAAAACTTCATGAGGAGTGAGACCTCCCCTAACCTGTGGGTATTTAAAAATAAGTATTTAAAATACAGTTAGGCGTTGTTGGTTTAGGAAAGTGGTAGTAGCAGGTTCTCCTGCTGGGTCTGTGATCTCCCCAGCTGTCTGGGCTTACAGTACCAGGAATGCTTTCTCTTGTGTTGGCAGGCCTTACGTCCAATTAGAAGCTGTTATTAGCCCCAAGATAAACGTGCCACTATTTAGCCACAGTGGCTATGTTACAGTTGCAGTCACTGTGGTCCCTAGGCTTCACAGCTAGGTGGGACTGCCAATTGCCTGTTCCTGGGCAGCTTGCCAAGCAGCTTCTAGTACTATGAAGCCACTCCTCTAGAAGGAGAACACACTCTGTTCCCCTAAAAATAGAATAAAGGAAAATCAGACAGTTCATATTTGAACCTTGAGCCCCAAGTTAACTGACTGAACACCCTTTACCCCTCCATAGTTTCCTGCAGAGTGTAGGTTCCCAACAGTTCACCATGTGACAGAATGGGGCACAGAGCTCTGACGGGGAGATGTACCTACTTTACCAGTCACCCTTCTTTCTTTAACTGCTGCGGTGTTTTCTGCTGTCTGGTATGCTTGCTTCTGGGTCTATTTGAATAGGGTTAATTTGTTCTTGTTTTCTTTCTCAGAGGAACCAGCTGCAGAAGTAGAGAATGTGGACCCTCAGACAGAAGTTCGTCAGCCCTCATCAGGAAAAGACGTGCCTGAGTGCAAAATGCAGTAGAGTCCCCACTCAGCATCCTTTGGAACAGTTCTCTTCATGTGTTCACCTGACAGTGATGTCTCAGTCCAGCTTAATTCCAGTGTAACTTCGCCATTATAATTAGAAGATGGAAGAACAAACTAATTTACTCCAGTTATTTAGGATGGTGATAGCAGTACTACTTTTTGCATTTGTGATACTCCCAAACGAACTGTTTTATTTATTTTTATATAGTCCAAAGAATAAAGGTCTTGCATAATATGCACATATTTCACTAAAGTTACTCATATAAGAAAATAAGACAATTCTAGAACACAGCACATAAAATAAAGCTTTGTCACAAAACTTTTCTTGGGAAGATGCAAAATAAATCTACTTACGCCAGATAGGGAGCCCATGACAGAGCAAAGCACAGATATTACCTGTGACCTCCTGGGTAACAAGGTTTTGTTCTGGCTGCCAGTGCCAGGCATGAACCCCCTCTCGTGGAGCAGGCCTTCCCCAAAAGGCTGTTGGTCTCACCCATGATAGACAAGCCACTATTGCATAGGCAGGTGCTGCCATGTTGGCATTTTAGCACACGATAGAAATGTTGGTGACAGTGCTCCATCAGCAGCCTCCAAGGCCCCTGAAGGCACTGGGAAAGCCAGCCAGCAGGGTAGGAGTTTCCAGTTCATTCCCAGCTTAGTTGCTCTGTGTCCTGCAGCCAGCGCATGCACAGATGTCTGCAGACAGGGTCTTGCTAGTTTGGACAACGGCAGTAGCAATTGCCTTTACGAGTTGTGGGGCCTTGGGCCTCCCTGGCCAACAACACACAGGGAGGCAACCCATCCCTGGCACTTGGGATTTTCAATCTAACCTTAGAGCTTCCGGGATGTCCTCTTCCACCCACCAGGGAAGCTCTTGGTTGTTATTTTTCTTTTAGTTAGCCCAGCTGCTGTAGGGTTATAAGGTAGCTGGAAGTACCATCACACTGGTTGTATCTCCAGTGGGTTTCTGAACTTATCCTGAGTTTAGCATTATGTCATTTATATAACAAAACCTTTTCCAGAGGATGTGCAGGACAAGGCAACATCCCAAACCATCATCCCATAACAAATGCTGCAAATGAACTTACAAAAATCACCCTGATGAAACACTGAAAGTCTGTGGTCATCTGTTAGCAGGTGTCAGGTAAGCGCAGTTCACAACTAAGAAGATGCTGAAGTGGAACATCAGCAAAGTCTCGTAGAGCGTGGAAAGGTTCCGTCCGCCTGATCGTCTGCACTTGTATCATTCTATCACGGTGTCTTCTGTGAACTGCTCCTCAGGCTTTAACGCAGTGGTTCTCAACTTGCCAGCGCTGCCACCCTTTACTACAGCTCCTAATGCTGTGGTGACCCCCAACCATAACATTATTTGGTTGCCACCTCAGAACTAGTTTGGCTGCCTCCACAGCAGTTGGGCAGATCCAAGCACTCACTGCAGCCTCACAAGCCACACTGACGGGCTCTCTGGCATCACTTGTTTAAAAGTCTTCAGTGATTCCAGCAGTTCAAGCACGGACTAGTTCCTGATCACCCCAATACTGAGCCATTGTTAATTCCCACTCCACCCCCCATCTGCATTCTGGATTGTAGACTTTCCCTTTTTCCTATTAAAGGCTGAACCACCGTGTCTTCCATTTTTACCATGTTGCCTCTCTGAATCGTTTCCCATGGTTTCCAAGTTCTTGCACCATGAGGGGCTTTTGAGCACAGATCTAACTTGTCCTGTTTTCCTTCTGGCCCCCTAGCATTAAGCAGCAAGCCAGCACCTCCATCTCCTCCCCTTGTCTAGTTTCCTTGCCAAGTCAGAGGCTGACAGGGAGGAGGATGCCACATAGCTTCTTGTCTTGTTGCAGTTGCTCCTCTATATAAACAAGCTCCTGGTTGGCCACCAACTCGGCCTCAGATGCATTTACACACAACAGGTAGCTGCCACTGCTTGCTGGAAACCTTGACCCTTGTGCACTAATCTTAAAGGCTGGAGGCCCTTAGCCTGTGGGTTGCAACCTCGTTGGAGGTGCGTATCAGATATTCTGCATGTTGGGTTTATATTATGATTCATAACAAAATTCCAGTAGCAACAAAATAATCTTATGGTTGGGGGTCACCACATCGTGAGAAACTAAGAATGAACTGCAGCATTAGGAAGGTCGAGAACCACTGCAAACCTTTAACTGTTCAGGGCATCTCTGTATTCACAGGGTAGACCCCACTCAACAGGCAGGTCTGGCACCCCATACCACAGAGATGAATACTGCCATCCTGGGATTCCTCCCACAGACTCTCCTAACCCTGGTGCCTCAGCCTAGTTGAACATCTTCCTACCCACAGCAAGAACCATGCTGTCATAGCACAAAGGCCATCAACTCACACTGAACGGACTCTGACCAGCTCCAGTATGTTGAACATGGCTCTAACAGGCCTCACCCTTCTCCCCCATTCCCTCTGCCTTGCTAAAAACTGTTAGATTACATTCCTAAAACTGGCAACCAAGATCTTCCTGAGGCTGACTACCAAGGTCCAGCTTTCAAAGTACTGAAGTCCATCAATCAAAAGCTCACCTAATTAACATGCTCAAATAAAATTAAACACACCATTCTAACATGGGGTTTCCCCTTGTACCTTTGTAAACTTCCATTTACTTATGTGCCTCTGTGTGTGTGTGCGCTCTCTCGCTCTCTCTCTCTCTCCAGAGGCAGGCCTTTGTTCTCTAGGAAAAATATCCTTCTTTCCTCTCCTTTGTTCCCTTCCCTTTCTTCTTCTATCTTCTGTTTTGGTCTCTTGTTGAGAACTTGGTCTTGGGGATCCTGAGGCCTTCCTTCTCCTTTCACAGCATACAGGAAAGGGCAATTTCTTCCATGGATGTTCCTTATTCAGTCTTCAGAGCCTCAGCGAATGCCTTGTTACCCATAGCCAGGACTGTGCACTTACTCCTCCCCACTCATCTTTGCCTCTGCTGTGTCAGTGTTTGGGCACCAGTTATGTTGGGAAGAAAACTTTGCCTGGGAGGCGTGACATACACATCTTCTCACCTCCAATAGGGGAGCCCATGACAGACCAAAATACAGTTACCACCGAAGTCGACCATGGGGAACCATGAGTTTCATTGAGGTTACTTAGAGTAATATGGGTGAGGAGTTAACAGGATCAGAAATGGCAGCTGCATGATCAAAGCTGCTGCCATGATCACATGATCACACCCCAACCCAGCAAAGGTGGGTGACAGCTCACAAAATCTGGGAATCTGGAGTGCAGCACCTTCAGGCAATTCAGCACACTAGAGAGTGTCTCTTCTGGTCTAACCTCTTCCAGTAGCTAGGTTTTGCTTCTTCTGGGCACCAGGTCTTCCAGTCTTCTTTTTAGCTTGTCTTTTCTGGGTCTTGTTCACAGCTTGGCTTGTTTGAATGTTGTCTTTGCAACTGTAGTGTTTCTGAGAGGGAGAGACCTAGTAAATCTGGTCAGTTTCAGGGACTTCCTGATGCTACTGTGAGTTGTTTTGAAAGGGTTAGACTAACTTTGTAACCTGTATGTCTTCTAAAGCCTATAGCTTTGAGTTTTAGGTTCAGGTTAAGCTGAAGCCTCTTAGTACCTTTTTAGAGAATGGAGGAATGTGACCCTATCTGTGAGGACAGATATAAAAAAAGGCAAGCAAGCAATGACCTTCACTCAGCAAAAAAAAGGACCAGACCCTTGTCTTTGAGATAGCATTTCTTAGCAACGAACCCAGACTTGTTCTGAGTAGCTTTTGACCTGTAGCCAAAAGTCCTCAGCCCCTAATCTTCAAGGATGAGCTAACCACCCCCACCTTCAATTG
>NW_026596095.1:22397662-22420718 GCF_907164565.1 Psammomys obesus
CTTCCTCATCCAATCCTAAATTGCCAAGACTGCAACTTCAAATCTCCCACAATTTTTCTTTTAAAAACCTAAAGGCCTTTGTCTCCCGGTGCCACTCTTTGCTGACCGGCAGGGGTGACCCCATTGCGCAATGGTTAATAAACCTCTTGCTTTTACAACGAGTCTTGGTCTGGGGGAGTTTCTGGGAAGGGCGCAATCTTAAACTCCTGAGCTGTGAGACCCCAGGTCTTACATTTTGTCTTCTTGTTTAAGGAGCTTCCCTGCATAGTGGATTGTTTCAATCTCAGAAGAAACTGTTATAAAACAAACTTGTATTAACAAAATTATAGAATTGATATCATACCTTTAAGATATATAAACCAGGGTGTTGGGGTTGGTCTTATGCTTGTTTATTGATGATGGTTACTGCCTGCGTACACCTATCCTTGTTGTGTAAACCTACCTGACTGGCTGATTAAATAGCCTATACCTGGGCAGGGCAGAAGGGGGTTGGCTGGCTAGGGTTTCAAGGCTTTGGAGGACAGGAGACTCACCAGAGACAGATGGGGAGAGAGGAGGAAGGGAGATGTCACAGTGGGTTAGAGTGGAGAATGAACCAGGTGGGCGAGGAGGAAGGACTCCAATGATGGCACGATAAGGCCCAGATGAAGAATACAAGCAAATAGCTTTGGATTATGGATGGAAGGTAGCCCACATGGGAATGATGGCATTGGATGGGGGCTAGGAGATGGATGGTGAGGTTATTGAGATAGTGTAGGTAGAAATGCCTGCTCGGTCCAAAGTAAATAAGGCAATTACAAATCTAACAGGTGTCTGTGTCTGATTGATTATTTGTGACAGCAGGTTAGATAATACCGCTGTAATAATTGTAGGGCAAATAATAAACATTATATAGCCCAACACTCATTTTTCTTTCCAAAAACATTAGGGTTTGGGAAATGGCTCAGTGAGTAGAGTGATTGTCACACAAACATCAGGATATTCTGATCCCCAAAACCTGCATAAAAAGCCAAGCACCGTGGCACAGGTTTATTGATCAACTGCTGCAGAGGAGGTGGTGGCAAGTGGATCCCTGGGGCTCCCTCTCCTGCCAGCCCAACCTATTCATGCCATTGGGAGATCCTGCTGGAAAAAACAAGGTGGGTAGCTTCCAAGGAGCAATACCGAAGGTTGTCCTCTGCCTTCCGCAGTCAGACACAGGCGTGCACTCACACACACACACACACACACACACACACACACACACACACTCACTCAAAACATTTAATTCTGAATCATAACTCCATGTAAAACAGTTTTGGTTTGTTTGAGTTTGGGGAAGGGGTCCTGCTTTTTCAGGATTGAAACTACATACTACTGAATCTTTTCTTCTTCCTTTGAGATTCAGTCTTGTTGTGAAGCCCAGTTTGTCCTTATAATCTCTTACCTCAGCCTCCCAAGTACAAGGACATGTCTTAGATTTAACTCTTTTTTTTTTTTTTTAATATAAAAGATACAGAGGTCAGTCTCAGAGCACTGTTTTGGTTTGGTTTTGGTTTTTTGTTTGTTTGTTTTGTTGTTTTGTTTTGGTTTTTGGTTTTTTGTTTTTCAAGACAGGGTTTCTCTGTGTAGCCTTGGCTGTCCTGGACTCTCTTTGCAGCCCAGGCTGGCCTCAAACTCAAAGAGATCCAACTGCCTCTGCCTCCCCGAGTGCTGGGATTATAGTTGTGCATCACCACACCAGGCTTTCAGGGCACTTTCATAGCCTTTTTTTTTTTTTCTTTTTCAATTTTTTGGATTTTCATAATTTATTCTCTTTGTATCCCAGCTGTAGCCCCCTCCTTCTTCCCTCCCAATCCTCCCTCCCTTTTCTCCTCCCATGCCCCTCCCCATGTCTACTGATAGGGGAGATGCTCATCCCCTTCCTTCTGACCCTAGCCTATCAGGTCTCATCATGACTGGCTGCATTGTCCTTCTCTGTGGCCTGGTAAGGCTACACCCCCCCTCAGGGGGAGGTGATCAAAGAGCCAGCCCATGAGTTCATGTCAAAGACAGTCCCTGTTCCCATTACTAGGGAACCCACTTGGACCCTGAGCTTCCATGGGCTACATTTGAGCAAGGGGTCTAGGTTGTCTCCATGCATGGTCCTTGGTTGGAGTATCAGTCTCAGAAAAGACCCCTGGGCCCAGAATTTTTGGCTTTATTGCTCTCCTTGTGGAGCTCCTGTCCCCTCCAGGTCTTTCCATCTCCCCCTGCACTCTGCCCAAAGTTTGGCTATGAGTCTCAGCATCTGCTTTGATACCCTGCTGAGTAGAGTCTTTCAGACTCATAGCCATTTTTTAAAGTCTCTTTCAAAACCTTTGGAAGTTGAGGAAAAGACGTGTATTAAAGCAGAGAGCACAGCCCGATGAGAGCACACCATCAGACTCAGCATTGGAAGCTTTGTTAAATGGGGAAGAGCGACACCAAACCAGCAGGAGCCTTACACATACCGAGGGAGAAACTTAGGGCCTCCACAGAAAAGAAAGGGCAGCTATTACTACCAATCACACTTTCTCTCCTCTGAGCGTCCCCTGCGGTAAGCTGACATTTATCCAGCGGGTGTGTGCAAACACCAAGCTGCCCTTCCCCAGCCGCCCCCTCCTCGCCGCATCCCTGACATAGCTCCTGTTTTATCCTTCTTTCCCATCTAAGAACACTGGTAGGGTTAGCAGCTTACAAGTCTTGCTTACTCAGCTACTGAGTGGAGATACAGGCTTTGCCATAGTCTTTTTATTTTTAAACTGGGCTCTTCCCGGCCTCCCCCCCCCCCCCCCCCACTTTGAGGAAGGTTGGTTCTTGTTTTGAATGAGGACCTTCTGTAGTATGTAGAAGGAGGCCCTGAAGTTACTAGGCAACGTTTGCGATCCTCCTCCTCCTTCTGCATCTACTTGTGTTCCATCACAGGCAATTTGCCAGCAAGCTGGGCTTTGTAAGGTGTAAAAGACTGAAGCCAGGGCCCGTGGCGGCACTTGCGGAAGGAGAAGAAAACACCAAAGCGCTCACCAACATAACCCAGCCCTGCTATTTTGTGTGTTTGTTTTTGTTATGCCTAAGCACCTTGGTCGCAAGTAACACTCACAGCAAATAAACAAAACGCACACCAGCAACTGCCGGAAGCCTCTGCATGCACAGAACGCGGAGCAGTGAGCCACCCCAAGGTCCCCAAGCCTGCCTTGAAGGACCCACTCTGTGGTGCCCGCGTGTATCGGACTATCAAACCCCACCCACGGCTGCGGAAGCCAGAACCTCCCGAGGCATCACCTTTCCTTCAAGAAAGAAGCCCTCAGAAAGTGCAGCCCGTGCCTCCGTGACCAGAGCTGTGTGGCTGGCCAGCCCCGGGGACAAAGGAGCCTAGGAATCTGATAGCTCTGTTTTGTAGCCTTCGCCGTGCGAGAGGCCGTGGCAAAGTGTGCCAGATGTGTATCGAGTCCCGCACTTATGTAGGACATTCACACGTGACCTACATAGTCGCTGCGCCTGATCACACGGGCCAGATTAACCCACAAGCCTCCGGCCTAGCCGAGAGGGCCCTCCAGACCTAGCCCTTCCGTTTTGCATAGGTGTGTCCTTCAGCCGGCTTGGTTTCCTGCTGTTCCGCTCCGTTCATTTCAAGACTCCCATTGAGTGTGCTCCACCACACGAAGGCCCAGGGTAGCCAGGATGCCAGCAGTCTCCCGCCGAAGGTGTATTAGTGTTCGACTTGATTACACACGACAGATTAACGTCAGAAACTAGACTTTAGCCACAGGGATGTTTTCTTTTCTGGGTTAAGGTCTGGGACGACTGAAATGTTTAGTGCCTTGGGTTCCTTGTTTGTTTTCCAGCCGTCTTCCACCTGCGGTTTCCTGATCATTGAATCTGCCAAGTGCCAAAGGCAAACAAAAGACAAGCCTTTCTGCAGGGGGTTGGCAGTCCCGCGTCCTTCCCACTAGATGGCAGCCTGGACACATCTAGAATGAAAAGGCTGGCGCACCCGCCTCTTAAAATCTCACGAAACCGGAATCAGCAATGCCACCCACGGAGCCTGGACTCCACCTCCCACAGGGCCTTCTTCAGCAGGTGACTTCTCCTGCACCAAGCTCTGAACTCTGTCTCCTGAAGGAATCTGGAGGACTGTGTGAACTCGCTATTCTAAAGTAAGATTTTTTTTGTTTTCCCAACAGTTTCCGACAAAACCTTTGCTCTTGTTGCCTTATTCTCCACATGCCTGTTTGAAGATGAATTCTCGTAGTTAGAATGGGAGCTGGAAATTCTCTTGTACTTACTAAGAGTTTGAAAACAGCCAGAGAAAGAAGTTTCCTAGTGTCTGCTGTGAGTAAACTGGCTGGTGAATATATTTGGAATCCCTGAAAATGCTCCGGGCCTCTTCTAAATAAAAAAGAAAGAGTTTTCCTACAGTCTTCGTAGTTAGGAAAGTCACCATGACTAAGAGTGGGCCCACACTATAGTTTCTGGGCACATTCCTACCCATGCCCCCCCCCCCCAAATTTTCGTTGCCTCCAGAATGTTCCTTACCTAACCTTGGGGCTTTGATCCCTCAATTATCTAGTTCTGGTCCAATTAGGAGGCCAGCTGGAAGGAGGATTGGAAGTAAACAGAAAGTTTTGGGCCCTGGTTGTCTTTTGGGTTATGGGAGTGGTTAAGAGGGAGGGTGAAGCAGGTGCCTCTGTTGGTTCTCAACCTGTGGGCCCTTTCACAGGAGCCATGAATCAGATATCCTGCCTGCCTGACTTTTTGATTCATAAGAGCCTCAGAATTACAGTTTATGAGGTAGCAACAAAGCAATCTTATGGTTGGGGGGTCACCACAACTGTATTAAAGGGGTCGCTGCGTCGGGAAGGCTGGGAACCGCTGTGAATGCCCGACACCCTAGGGAAGGATCCGGAAAGTAACTTTCTTATGCTGTCCTCGGGAAGGGGGAAAGCCGGGCCGGCGGCATCCCTTTCTAAAAGCACAAGTTGACTTTCTTTCAGCTCCTACCACACCCTAAGTGAAAATTTCCCTCTGCGCGCCAGTAAAAGCAGAGCGCATCAGATAGGGAAGACGCGGGGAAAGCAACTTCTCTGCTCCCCACCGTGGGAACGTGATTGGAGCACAGCCTTGAGCCAGATCCCAGAAGCCCTGTCTGTCTGTGTCTGTGTCACGCTGCATCTCTGAGAGGAATGCTCTACCAAAAAGCTAACAGGCCTGGCTTTTGTTAGGGGAGGTATCGTGAGAGAAAAATGAAAAGGAGCCGGGTGGAGGACGGGAGAGGCTTCAGAGCCTGGAGAAAGGCAGGAAGACGCAGAGTTGGATGGAAGTGTCCTGAGTGCCGTGTGGGGGACCCTAGGGAGGCTGAGGGGGAAGGAGGGCTATACATCACCCATCCATCGCGGTTGGCCCTAGTGTGCGAACAGAGAACAGTCCTCAGGGCCAGTTTCAGGAGTCTGAAGGGTACGCTGCGATGAGCACTATCATCATGCCAGAGCACGCTCTCGAACCTGCGATTGGAAGGCGGTGCGCCGATATGATAGTTCTGAAACACCAGGTAAAGTCTCGGACTTCAGCCTCACCCTCTCTGGCGAGGCCCTGTCTGTCATCTCTGAAGTGCTACCCGCCACCCCGTCTCTCCATCCCTGCTAGTTTTACCAGCCATTTCCTGCTCCTGCCTCACTGCCACTGCCCAGCTCTGGCAGAGGTAGGTCCTAAAACACAAATCTGGAAATTTCCCACGTTTTCCCTAATTCCCCCTGGTGCCAGCTGTGGACATGAGTAACCAGCACTCTAGCCTGTGGAGTTAGGACCAAATGAGGAGTACTGGAAAAAAACAGGTATACTGGATATGCGAGGGCAGTGGGCTATGCGAGAGGAGGGTCAAAAGCTGAAACAAAAACACCTAACAACTTTACCTAACCAAAGAGAATAGGTAAGGTCAAAAGAAAGGACAAAGAGAGGCTGGAGAGATGGCTCAGTGGTTAAGAGCCCTTCCAAAGGACCTGGGTTCAATTCCCGGCACCTACAGCTCAGGACTGTCTGTAATTCCATTCCCAAGGAATCTGACATCCTCCCAGGGTCATACCTGCAGGCAGAACACCAGTGTACATAAAGCAAAAATAAGTCACTCGAAAACACTTAAAGAAAGGACAACATAGAAGCTCTCAAGCCTAGGCTGGCCTTTTGTTGAGGGTGAATGAACAGAGGGAATTTGAAGGCTCTCTGCCCATAGGACAAAGTCTCCCTCCTGCTCCTCAGATCATTATTCAAATCATTATTCCCTTCTCTTTGGACTGGCTGCCTTGCAGGGTCCATGTAAATGAAGTAGACATTGCCAGGGGCTTCCTAACGAAATAGAATCGCGAGGCCTCGGGCAGCCTCTGCCTTCTGCTATGCTCTCCTTCCCTTCAATAAATGTTACGAACGTCTCTGTCTTGACACACGCTAGTTGTCTGAAACAAGGGACGGTCAACTAAGAAAATACCTACTTTCATAAGACCCAGCTATAAGGGTGCGTTCTTAGTTGGTGATCAGTGTGGGAAGGCCTGGCCCAGTGTGGCTGGTGGTCCTGGGTTCTATAAGGGAGCAGGCTGAGCGAGCCAGTGAGCATCCTCCAAGTCCTCTGCATCCAC
This sequence comes from Psammomys obesus, assembly GCF_907164565.1. Lineage (NCBI taxonomy): Eukaryota > Metazoa > Chordata > Mammalia > Rodentia > Muridae > Psammomys > Psammomys obesus. Next base: position 22,404,289 of record NW_026596095.1, read on the forward strand.
TCCTGCCTCTGCGTTTCTGTCCTGTTTGAATTCCTGTCCTGACCTCCTTCCATGATGAAGAGCAGTATGATAGTATAAGCCAAATAAACCCTTTCCTCCCAACTTGCTTTGCGGTCATGGTGTTGCATCAACGACAGAAACTCTGATTAAGACACGTGTGTTCGAGTGTTTCTGACACATGCCGAAACTTTAAAAGTTGACCGGCACTGTAGTGGGATGAACTGTCTTCAGAGCAAAGGAGTCAGGAAGCCTGCCTTAATTGCCTCTGCCACTGTCTGCTTCTATGACCTGGGACAGGTCCAGTGTGCTTGTCAAGCCCATCAGGCAAGAAAAAGACCACTACCACAATTTTGAGCCAAATATGAAGCAAGCTTGGTTTTTATTGGAGTGTACCCCAGAGCTGGCCAGTGACTGTCTCCTGCATAGGGTTAAAGAGAACAGCCTTGAGTCTGCTTCTCGGGACCCTTTTAAGGAGTAAAAAATCACAAGTAGTTGCAAAGCAAGTTTGCAGAAGACAATGGAGCAGTAAGGAAAAAAAAATTAGCCATCACCATATGGTCACTGTGTGATTGAGGGCTTGAATGTCCCCCAAAACACACAAGGTCATGGGTTGGGGCAGGGCAGGTTCCAGCAAACAGAGACAGAAACTTTCAACAATGCAGAATAATGGCTCCTGCCTTCAAAATGGGGTCAGGAAGGTTCCTCACGTTCTTTAAAAACAAGGTATGGGCTATGGTTTTCCAACCCATATGAAAATGAATCTTAAGGTCCACTATGAAATCTTTTCAAGGGACAAAGAAAAACTGCAAGGTACTGCTATTGAAACTTAGTGAAGGTTTACAGACAAAGGAATAGATGACCTAAGACAATGAAGGCTTTTTTTTTCCCAGAGCCTACCCTCCTTGAGGTAGTTACAGGGAATACACAGAAGAGCAGGAAGGAGGAAGAAGTGTTTTTGTCTGTGCCCAAGATTTCCCTTTGCTGGCGGTAACGAACTAAAAGTGAGGACTATCGAGGGATAGATGGATAAGTATCTCCTATGACCAGCACCCAGTATCTCCTATGACCAGTCTGTAGAGAGGAAGGGGGGTAGGCAATGGGAGAAATCTAGGAAATGAGTGACCTTATTCCTGGAACACTGATTACTGACTCTTCGGGACACTGTTGGAATTTTATAAAATGCCATAGCTGTGGTTAACGGTTTTCAGAAGAGAAACTGAAAAACATCCCCAAACAGCAAGGACAGACAGAAACGAACCCATCAAACACAGGCCAGGCAATGGGGAAGAGGAAACTCTCCCCATCTGGTCTCAGCATTAGAGGATGAGACAGAAGCAAAAGCTGGATTCCGGCCCAGTGTCCCTCAGCAGTCATCACTTCAGTGCTATGCCCTTTTGATGAGCAGCTGAATGCAGGGACAGCTTGCTTTCCCCGCGTCCTTAACGGGGTGCGGTGAGGTCTGCCCTCCAGATATCACCGCCTGCACACTTGACTTGCTACATCTTGAGCCATTAACGGTGTGTGTCCTTGGTTACACCTCAGGTTCTGCCATGGGCCGACTGGATGGGAAGGTCATTGTCCTGACTGCTGCCGCCCAAGGGATCGGCCGGGCTTCTGCACTGGTAAGTTCATACCATACCTGCTGCTCTCCAAGTGCTGAGATGCGCTGTCTTGCACCAGGGTTATTTAGTCCTCATCTGCTGCGTTCTATCCCTTTTCCCTTTCCTTCCTTCTCCCCTTGCTTCAGTTTTCCTCTGATCTTTCTTTCTCTTTGCAGCTTGGAATTGAACCCGGGACCCCAAGTGTGCTAAGCATAGACTCCTGCCTGCCACTGAGCTGTATTTAAAGCCTTTTGCTTACGTTTTTACCTGTTACACTTCTGATGTCTTTTTACTTTATTTGTGTGGGTGTGTGTGGGTGTGTGTGTGTCTGTGAGGGTGGGGGTTAGAACATGTACCACTCTGTGGAATTGTTTCTCTCCTTTCTTTCTCTCTGACACGGATCCCAGGGATTGAACTCGGGTCTCCGGGCTTGTGTGTTGAGTGTGTTTATCCACCGAGCCATCCTGCCAGTCATGTATCAGAAGTCAAGTCACTGTTCCTGACAGAGAAAACGAAAGGGATTCCTTGTGCTGACGTAGCATCACATATCCTTTGACTCTGAGAATCGTGCTTCTCTGCCCCACTTTCTCTGCACTGTAATAAACTGTCAGGGCCCTAGAGGCTGCGGGGCTCTCTGCAACTATGTCAGTTCAAGATTAAGACCCCGGAGTTATAAAAGCTCTCCCATTTTTTGCTGAGGCGCCTCAGTGTCTCCCTCGTTGCACCCTTGCCTGACTGATAATGCGGCAGGATACGATGCAGAGTGGGAGCTGCCACTGAGGAAATTGTAGTAGTCCTCGGAGGGAAACTTGCCATTCTTCTCACAAAAGGCCCATGAGGCCATAGCGGTGGCTCGGCAGGTAAAGGAACCGCCACCCAAGCACTGAGACCTAAGTTTGACCCCTGGAAAGAGGAGGGAGGAAATAATTCCACTAAGTTGTCCTCTTACCTCCAAACGCTTGCCATGACACAAGCCCCCCCCCACACACACACGCGATAAATAAATAAGTGTAAAAAATTAAAGAAGTAAAACATAGGTAGGCTCTCGTTACAGAATAACATTATTTCAGAAACAAAGTTGGAGGAATTGTTTATTTGTCGGTTTGTTGAAACTGGCATCACTACGTAGCCCTGGCTGTCCTAGAAACTCCGTGTAGATACATATATATCTATACATATATACACACTTGCCTACATATATATACCAAGTACATACTATCAGATCTCCTGTAGCTGGAGATATAGACAATTTTGAGCTGCCTATGGGTGTCGGGAAACAAACCCAGATCCTCTGGAAGAGTAGCCAGTGCTTTTAACCACTGAGCCATCTCTCTGACCTCGAGTTAGAGGTTTTGTTGCTTTGGTTTTCAACACAGCTTTCTCTGTGTAATTCTAGCTGTCCCTGGAACTAGCTCTGTAGATCAGGCTGCCCTCAAATGCACCTGTGCCACCTGGCAAGTTTTTTTTTTTAACACTATCTTTTGATAACAGAAGGACAAAGCAAGATGGAAAATGTAATGCACTCTATGCTGCTCTAATGACTGATCAAAATAACCACAGTGGGGCAAGGGGAAACGAGACTCGCTAGATGGTAATTTTGCTTATTTTTTAGTCAAAACAAAAATACAATGAAAAGAAAAAGTGGTTTCTATTTTTGAGAGCAACTTCTTCAAGTAAGAGAAGGACTGATTTGCGTTTTGTTTCTGGTAGGCTTTTGCAAAAGAAGGAGCCAAAGTCATAGCCACAGACATCAATGAGTTCAAACTCCAGGAGCTGGAAAATTACCCAGGTGAGCAAGCTGACTGTAGGTTCCTGTGAGAAAGTAAAGGCATGAGTATCTGAGAGTCACTTGATGTGACTGCTGGAATGTGAGTTCCAGCCCTCTGATACGGCAGCAAGTGCAATTCTAGCTGCTCCAGGCACTTGCCTCTTAGAGTGCGGCTCCTTCAGAGCGAATCTGTATTCCGTGACCTACAGAAAATTGTCTGCGCAGTCAGGAGGGTAAGGGGCATGTTTGAAGGTACCTACTTAAGGTTTTCTGTTGTGCAACGTGTTGAGGGATTTTGCTCCCGATCCCAAAGTTCTGTGAGAATTAACAGTTGCCAGGTTAACGATTAATGACTGTTTCGCTGCTGCCCATGACTCCCCTGGAGCAGCCCTGTCCACGTCATATGATACGATCCTCTTGTGTTCTTGCACAAATTTCTGTGGCCCCCTAAAAAGCTAAAGGTGGGAAATGAGTTGGTCTCTTGGTTTTTGTTTGTTGCATTTTATCATTACCTTTATTTTGCTGAAAGGAAAATGAAGACATTTCATGAAAAGTGAAATTCATTGAAAAGAAAAATTCAGAGGGTTTTTTTTTTTTTTTTACATTTTTTAAGTTTTATTTTATGTGTATGGATGGTTTATCTGCATCAAGTAAGTGCAATATTCGTGGAGGTAGGAGCCTCTGGAACTAGAATTACAGACAGCTCTTAGCCAGCATGGAGGTGTTAAGACTCAAACCTAGATGACCTGGAAAAGCGACTGCTGAGCTATCTCTCTAGACCCTAACAGAGATATGCTTGTTTAGGTGTTATTCTGAGACAGGGTTTCTCTGTGTAGCCTTGGCTGGCCTGGAATCACTTTGTAGAACAGGCTGGCCTCGAACTTACAGAGATCCACAATCGCCTCTGCCTCCCGAGCGCCAGGCCTAACAGAGATGACACTTGAAGATTTGTAAATCTTTAAAAGAGATTTTTTTTTAAAGGTCTGTCTCATTTTTTATTTATGTGTGTGTAAGCATGTGTGTATGGGAGTACCCACAGAGGCCAAAAGGTGATGTCAGTTCCGGTATCTGAGTCACCTGATGTGACTCCTGGAAGGTGAGTTCCAGTCCTCTGATTGGGCAGTAAGTAGATCTCAGGCTAAGCCATAACTCCAGCTTGAGATTTGTGCATTTTAATGACACTCTTGAGATTGCTAAAATGCCAGTGATGGCCTCGATTCATATGTTATCTAAACGGAAATGCTACATTCTTCATGCCACAAAACAGACAAATCTTCAAGGTTTCATATTTTATGAGTTCTGTGTAAATACTATCTTTTACTTTATTCTTTAGGTATTCAAACTCGAGTCCTTGATGTCACAAAGAAAAAGCAAATTGATCAGTTTGCCTCAGAAGTTGAGAGAATCGATGTTCTCTTTAATGTTGCTGGGTAATTTGAAACCTTTTATTTCTGTTTAAGAAAGTTTTCTATGATTTTACTAAATGAATATTGATAGTATGAAAGAATGATTCATTGACAGAAGTTGGCATATTTTTTGGGAAGTCAAGCTAGATGTCACACATCACTGCATAATTCAGCTAGTGAGACAGCTGTGTCATTTGATGTGAACTTGGGGCCCATTGGCAGTTAAAGCAAATGAAAGGAGTGGGTACTTATGTAAAGTCTGGACATTAATCAGAGCAGTGGTTGCTGGTGTTTCTTTCATAAACGATCTGCTTGTCCTTCTACAAGGCTGTATATGTGGCTCTTGCTACCATAAGCTGACTGAGTGACTAACAGGAAGCCCTGTAAGCATATGGGGACCACTCCCAACCACATCTTATATTTGACTATGAAATCTCAGTCCAGAGGACCAAGTCAGTAAGGATGCCTCAAGAAACTTCCTTGAGGGCTGGAGAGATGGCTCAGCGGTTAAGAGCACTGGTTGTTCTTCTAGAGGTCCTGAGTTCAATACCCAGTAACCACATAGCGCGTCACAGCCATCTATACTGGGATCTGGTACCCTCTTCTGGCACTCAGGTAGAGAACTCATCTACACAAAATAAATATATAAATCTTGGAAGGAAGGAAGGAAGAAAGGAAGGAAGGAAGGAAGGAAGGAAGGAAGGAAGGAAGAAAGAAAGAAAGAAAGAAAGAAAGAAAGAAAGAAAGAAAGAAAGAAAGATCTTTGAGGAAGAGAGACGCACTACGTTGACTTTAGGATTAGGATCTTTGGGATTTTGTTTGTTCCTCCTTCTTTGTGCTCTGTGCTCGATGCCAACGGCCGCAATGTTCCTTCGCTACACTGATAATTAGAGGCACTGGTTTTCCTTCCAGTTCTGATTTCCCTGTAGAACTTTAAGCATGTGCCACCTGAGGGCACTGTTGCCCTGGAAACAGAAATCAAATGGCGCAGTCAGTGTTCCTCATTTCCTGTCTGTCTTTAAAAGCACTGATGTTTCCGGTGCACTCACTGAGCATGTGAGAGGGTGAGCTCTGCGGCATGAATGTCGAGGCCAGAGGACAACTCGCAGGAGTCAGTTGCCGCCTTCTACTGTGCAGCTTCTGGGGACTGAACACAGTCAAGTCTGTAGGCTTGGCAGCAAGAGCTATGTCCTCAGCCTAGCTTTTGTTTTTGTTTAGACAGGGTCTCCCTGTGTACCTATGGCTGACCTGGAACTCACTCTGTAGACCAGCCTAGCCTCATACTTAGAGAGCTCTGCCTGCCTCTGCCTGCTGAGTGCTGGGATTGAAGGTGTATGCCACCACCACCCAGTTTAGAAAAGGTTCTAATGGTAGAAGTGTGTGTGTGTGTGTGTGTGTGTGTGTGTGTCTGTGTCTGTGTGTCTGTGTGTCTGTGTGTGAGTGTTGTTGTTTTGTTCTTATAATTCTAGGGATTGTACACAGAGTATGTGATCAAGTACTTTCCTACTGATTCTTTAATCGTGTTTCTTCCCCTGTTTAATCACTCTTTCAGTTTTGTCCACCATGGCACCATCCTGGATTGTGAGGATAAAGACTGGGACTTCTCAATGAATCTCAACGTTCGTAGCATGTACCTGATGATCAAGGCCTTCCTTCCCAAAGTAAGAGGACTGACGGCCTGAACAGGGTATCAGCTTTCATCCTGGGCACACAGAGGATGCACATTTGTGTTTCAGTGTGATCATAGCAGGTTGACTAAGGTGCACTGAGCATTTATGTCAAAGCAGTTTATAGTGATGAAGCCATTTAACCCTCCATTAATCCTTCTTACATTCAAGGATTATTTATTAAGCATTTCCAATGTGCTAAGCTCCACTGAGGAGACCCTCCAGTGAACTTAACAAAAGTTCTATTTTGAAGAGAATTCCCATTCTGGAGGGGTGAGAAACTCAATTGACATATAAATATGTCATATAATACGCAGTGTTAAGTTGGGGTGGTTTTGCGTATAATGCAGACTCAGGAGCTAGGGTAACAGTGTGGCCCCCTGGAACCTCACTGGCAAACTGGGATTCTCAGAGAGAACGTAATAAATGGAGGAGTGTCTGGGGAGGTGGCCCGGCTCCTTGCTGCAGGAGCAGAATAGTCCTGTGAGGTGAAGGATGTTTCATCACGTCAGCTAACTACGCAGAGGGCAAACTGAGAGGGGAGGCAAGGCACCCAGGCTCATGCAACCAGCAAGTGATTAGAGTCTGTTCATGCAGCCCTGTAGCTCACCCTCCTGGGTCTGAGCACACTGGGTGCTTGTACCCCAGGGCTTTTTTTCACCACAAAGACTTATGGGCTTTTTTGTTTTAGTTTTAGTTCTCATTATTTCATGTGTGTGGGTGTTTTGCCTGAATGTATATCTGCATTCTCCCAGAAGCCAGAAAAGGGCATCAGATCCCCTGGGACTAGAGTTACACTCGGGAAGAGCAGCCAGTGCTCTTAACACTGAGCCATCTCTCCAGCTCCATTCTTTTGTTTGAGACAGAGTCTCACTATGTAGCCCTGGCTGGCCTGGAACTCGATATAGACCAGGCTGGCCTCAAACACACAGAGATCTGCCTGCCTCTGCCTCCCAAGTGCTGGGATTAAAGGCGTGCGCTGAAAGGGTTAGACTAACTTTGTAACCTGTATGTCTTCCAAAGCCTATAGTTTTGAGTTTTAGGTTCAGGTTAAGCTAAAGCCTCTTAGTACCTTTCCAGAGAATGGAAAAATGTGACCCTATCTATGAGGACAGATAGAAAAAAAAAGGCAAGCAAGCAATGACCTTCACTCAGCAAAAAGAAAAACTCCTGTCTTTGAGATAGCATTGCTTAGCAACAAACCTAGACTTCTTCTGAGTAGCTTTTGACCTCCAGCCAAAAGTCTGCAGCCCCTAATCTTCAAGGATGAGCTAACCACCCCCACCTTCAATTGCAGCTGCATCCACACTTGGCAGGACTGGCCAAGCTTGAGCACCTAAGACTAACCAATTATCTTACTTTATAACTTCCTCATCCAATCCTAAATTGCCAAGACTGCAACTTCAAATCTCCCACAATTTTTCTTTTAAAAACCTAAAGGCCTTTGTCTCCCGGTGCCACTCTTTGCTGACCGGCAGGGGTGATCCCATTGCACAATGGTTAATAAACCTCTTGCTTTTGCAACGAGTCTTGGTCTGGGGGAGTTTCTGGGAAGGGCTCGATCTTGAACTCCTGAGCTGTGAGACCCCAGGTCTTACAGCGCCACCAAACCCTGCTGACGTTTTACTTTTCAAACAAACCATTACATGCCTTTTGGAGTGAAGGGCTCTTCTGGGTGCTCTGGAAGAATGTGCGTGTAGGAACTGTATAACCCTGACCTGACATGAGCTTTTAAACCAATAGTAGCAGACAGTGAGTGGGACTCATGGAAGACAGAAGCAGCTCAGATGCAGTGAAGGTATGCTTTTTGTTTTTGTTGTTTAAGACATGGCCTCACTATGTAGCTCTGGGTGTCCTGGAACTCACCATGTAGACCAAACTGACCTTGAACACAGAGATGCAACTACCTCTTCCTCCCAAGGTCTGGGATTAATGGCATGTGTCACTACAGCCAGCTTCAAGTATGCTTTTTACCTTAGTGCTTAAAAAGGATCTTTGGTCAAACCACATAATACTGAATTAGCTATCCCTTCAAAAGTATGTTTTCGGGCTGGAGGATGATGCAGAGGTTAAGAGCACTTGTTGCTCTTCCTAAGGACCTGAGTTCAAGTCCCTGTGGAGCTCCCTGTAATAACTGCAGCCCACAGCATTCCACACCCTCTTCTGGCCTCTGGAGCATCCCATTCCCATGCAGCATACACTCACAGAATCATATCCACATGAATAGAAATGAAGTCAACCTTTAAAAGGAGTAAATAGATATAAATAAAAACATTAGCCTTTTGCTCTTTTAGAGTTTATAGATGTCGTTTGGGACAAAGTATCTGTTGAAGACCATACTTTGTAGAGGATTTGTGGAAGAAACTGAAAGGGAAAGCGAGGTCACAGAGGACAAAATAGCGCCACACACACACAGCTCATTGGAATGGCATGAGTCTAAAACAGTGGGTATGAGGAACAGTGCAGGTGGAAGTTAGGCTCGTAAAGAAATGTTAGCTTTTTAATACACCCAAGCCAGATCATTAATTCTTGATCCCAACAGTGATAAAAATGCATTTTTGTTTTTACAAAAAAAAATAAAAGTATCAGGGACTGGGATGTGGAACCAGAAGGTCTCGGCACCACTTGTTCCAAGTGGCTTTTACACAGGAGCATGGGCACACATCTGTAACCTCAGCACTGGAAGCTCTGAGCAAAGCCTGGCCTTAGTGGGAAAGATGACGCTGACCATCTTGATGCCTGCCTTGGACCCTTGAGTCCCTAAGCACACTCAGAGCCCCTAGGCAACATATCCTAGGAAATGGCATTTGCACCCTCTCATTGTCTGTCTCTTCCGTCAGAGAATGAGGATGACACATTTCACATCACTGCCAGTCCTAATTTTCCAGCTGTTTTCTGTACCATTAATGATGACACACAATTACCAGGTTAAAATTTTCCAGGATGTAAAACCAATGTACATCTGAGAGGTCATTTGGTCAAAACACAGGAATTTTGTCCACAGAAAAGTACACAGCAAACCATCCCTAGGTTGCAAGGCCAGTCAGGAGGGAGAGACCAAGTTGCAAATAGTGTTAGAAGAGTAATTGCAGAATGCCTGGTACGCTGAAGAGAAGATCCATTTCAGCAAAAATGTGGGGGTGTCTTTGTTCTTTGGATCTCCTTTTTATTTACTTCCTGAAGACCAATTGTTCACCTCATAGTCACCCCGCCAGAAAGTGCTGTTGCACAGGCAGCCAAGAGGAACAGTGCACCATGACAGCTGGCATAGAGCTGTCGCTGGGACGCAGCCTGGAAACAAGGAATACAGAGCAGTAGAAACAAAAGGCAGAACTGAGGGGCACAGTGAGTGTTAGACATATGACTTGCATCTTGGAAACTACTGACTTTCAGAAGCCTGGAGACATCCTTTAGCAGAGCTAGTCTACATACTAAACTGAGGTGTGCGTGTTTTCTAAGTGTTAAAGGTATGTCTTATCAGCTGGGTGAGGTGGTGCATGCCTATGATTCCAGCACGTGGGGAGGCAGAGGCAGGTGGTTCTTTGTAAGTTCAAGGCCAGCCTGGTCTACAAAGGGAGTCCAGGATAGACAAGACTACACAGAGAAATCCTGTCTCAAAAAAATAACTAACCAACCAACCAACCAACCAACCAACCAACAAACAAAAAAGTGTGTTATGTCAGATAAGAAAGAAATGATAAACCAGTTAAGAAAAAACTTTATTTGAAAGCTTGGGGTGTTTTGTTTTTTGCATCATTATATATCATGTCCATTCCTCACCCTATATGATTATCTGTCCCCTACCCCTCATTATTTTGAGACAGTATTACTACATATCACTGGCTGGCTTAGACTTCACCACGTAGACCAAACTGGACTTAACGTCACAAAGATCTGCATTCTCTACCTCTGAGTGAGAGGATTGAAGGGGTGGGACAGGAGGCATTATGCTTGGTTATATGGTGCCCATATACAAAGACACATTGTAGCCAGGTGTGGTGGTGCACATCTTTAGTCCCAGCACTCCTGGGAGGCAGAGGCAGGCAAATCTCTGAGTTTGAGGAAAGCCTGGTCTACAGAGCTATTTCCAGGTCAGCCAGGGCTACACAGGGAAACCATGTCTTCAAAAACCAAAAAGCAAAAGAACACATGAAGGAACATTTCAGTCAAACATTGCTTTCCCTCTGCTGTGTTCCTTGGCATGGCTGGTCGCCTCCATGTCACCTGTGTGCTGTGAGGTCATGCAGCCTAGGGCCTTGCCCTTTGTCCTGTATTCTTTAATCTTGGGTACCACCAACCCCAAGTATTAACACAAATGTAAGAAAAATACTACAGGAAGTGGATTGTCTTAGCCACCCCAGCTCTAGATCCATCGGTCACCAAACTCCTGTTCTACATCTCTTCTCCACGTGGGTAAAGAAAATCATCCAGGAGGAGAGATTGTTTTCAAAGCCCTTTGTGCCACCTGTTAAACTCAATGTCTGGAAATCCATCCTTAGTTGATTTTCATGATATTACAAACATGGCAGACATCCTGTTCTCTAGCTTGAGTTCTAGCACTTCTCTGAACTCTTGCTGCTCTCCATTGTCTTTGCTTTCTTTTCTGTGCCCTTCATCTGCCAAGTGATTTCACAGAGAAACCAGTACCTAACACTAGACGTTCACTGAACTCCTTGCTTCTTTCCCCCAAAACATTCGTGAGTGCCCATACCTTTGCCTGTTATCTGGAAACATGCATCTGGGTAATGGCCAATAACATCTAAATTGAAATTCATTGTACCTGACCTTGGACAGTTCCCTTCCATCTACATCTAAGACTTGCACCAAGTGAATCACTGCCCAGTGTGTTCTTTTATCCCCTCCCCGTGATAGTGTCACATTTTAGTTAGGGGATGCTAAAGGAAGTGTTCTTGATTGACTGTCCTGCTGTGTGAGTGCTCTCTCCTGTTGAGGTGCTCCCTCAAGCAAGCATCCTCATCAGCACTGTCCAGCTGTGCTCTGGGTCTTTCTGTATCTCCACTTGTCCCATGCTCTTCCTGCTTCTGCTTCCCCTGATCTGCGCCTGGCACCAATCTCTGTAATCTCCACATTGAAGGTGCTGCTTCTCTTCCACCTTACTCCTTTCAGTGTTACTGCAGTGCAGTAACATTCTTCTGCGGCCACATTCTTCACAGCGGCCTAGGTTCCACTCCTCAGCCTATTCCTCCCAGGCTGCTTTCCAGTCAGGCCCAGCCCTCCTCCCAGGTCCCTCCCAGAAACCTTATTGTGACAACTCCTCCTTGAAGCACCTCGGCTTTTGCTTTTTCGTCCCATGACGGACATTCTAGTTTTAGCCCTTTACCTCCTCCTTCTCAGTAACTGCCCCCTGGACTGCCCCCAGCCCTGGAGAGGTCCTTTCTCTCCTCAGCTACCTACAGGTCTCTAACTGCCTTCTAGTTATGTCAACAACTCCAGTAACAGTAGTAGGCAGGGACTATGTCCGCTGTCTTTCCGTTTCCTGGATGCTGTGTAATCCCTGAGTTTAGAAGCTCTTCTCTCCATTCATGTTGAATAAAGCATTATCTGCCCACATTGGGAGTGGGCTGATGTTCGATGAACTCCTTTTAACTCAGGGTGCTTTCTTTATATAGTTGACTGCTCTGTCTGCACGTACACCTGCTCGCCAGAAGAGGGCACCAGATGCCAATATAGATGGTTGGGAGCCATCATGTTGGTGCTGGGAATTGAACTCAGGACCTCTGGAATTGCAGAGGGTGTTCTTAACCACTGAGCCATCTTTCCAGACCCAGGGTCCATTCTTGGTCTTACTAATAATGGTGTTGTACCCACAGGAGGTAGTAGCATGCCTTAGAAATGCCAGTGGGTCTTTAGACATGACACTAGCTCTCTACAAGACTGTGGGTTAGCATGAAGACTATTAGCTAATAAAATAATCAAATTGAGCCTGACCTGGTAGCACATGCCTGTTGAGGATCTTGAATTTAAGAGCAGTCTGTCCTACAGTGCAGGAACCTGTCACAAAAAAAAAAAAAAAAAAGAAGAAGAAGAAGAAGAAGAAGAAGAAGAAGAAGAAGAAGAAGAAGAAGAAGAAGAAGAAGAAGAAGAAGAAGAAGGGTCTATCTGGCTAGGAGTCAATGCAAATGTGTAAATGAATGAGTGTTCCGACCTGTAGAGTGGAGATGTTTCTTTCTACCTTGGCAGATGCTTGCTCAGAAATCTGGCAACATTATCAACATGTCTTCAGTGGCCTCCAGCATCAAAGGTAATGTTACCTTCATCAGAGTGTAGGTGGGGGCTGAGTATACACACACACACACACACACACTTTCATGAGCTGTGGATTTTAGAACTAAGCATAGACAAATTCATAAAATCCATATGACAATGCAAAATGGCTTTTACAAAAAACAATCATAAGTGGCACATGTCATCTGTGCCACTTATTAATGTTTTTTTAATTACTGTCTTTGCCTTTCCTTTTATTCCTTTTATATGCATGGAGGTGAAAATTGAGTTAGGAGAAGAAAAGATTTATCATTGAAGTGCTACAAAATGATCTGTTGAGTGCAAGCCAGCTGGATGCACTTTAGGACGAAAGAAAGAAAGAAAGAAAGAAAGAAAGAAAGAAAGAAAGAAAGAAAGAAAGAAAGAAAGAAAGAAAAGCATCTACAGTACACGGGGAGAAATTCTGACTTGTGCTTCTCAGAGTGTCTCGGGTAGCCCCTGGCTTCCAGTTCACGAGGTAGCCAAGGCTGGCTACTTGACCTCCACAATCCCATTCTGAAGTGCTAGGTCACAGGTGTGCACTAGCAGACTCAGCCTCAGATTCTGGGCTCTGCAGTATAGCAGATGTTCGCACAAAGCACACCATACAGGAGAGGAGCCTGTGCCTGTGTGGCTGTAGCACAGACGGGGGCTCTGGACCCTGAAAGAGACGTCAAGGCAAAGAGCTAGGACCAAGTGGAGAGAGGGTATGTCACAGCCCGGCCTTGATGGATTGGTGAGCTTATGAATGAAATCACTGCTGAGGTGGCATTCTTTCTCTTAATATATGACACACACGTGGGCAGAATGTAAGGGAGGTGAGCTTTGCGTTTCTTCGCTTACGAAGATTCTAAGAAGGGACGGGGGTTTCCTACCGGTTGTACCGACAGTGAAAAGCAGGTGACTGCTGTAAACGGAGCGCAGCACCTCAACACCAAAGTCTAAGTCAGGTTCTGCCTGCACTGGTAGCATTCTCTGCATTCAGAAACTCTCTGGATCCCTGTTACCAGAGAAGATCCACGGTCAGCCATTCCTTAAAGGGAAAGCTGGTTTCCAAAACATGTCTCTTTTAATTAAAAATAAGTACATAAAAGAGCAGTGATGGGAAGAAGTCTGAGAATGGTGGGTGGGGGCTCCCTGTATCCCTTCTAAAGGAGACAATGTCTAATTCCTTCCCACCCAGGGGTGGAAAACCGATGTGTGTACGGTACCACCAAGGCGGCTGTGATCGGCCTCACGAAGTCTGTGGCTGCCGACTTCATCCAGCAGGGCATCAGGTGCAACTGTGTGTGCCCAGGTGAGTCAAGCACCAGAGGGCCGTGAACTTGGCCTTTCTCACATCCCATTTGGCGCCGTAAGCAACATTTTCATCAGCTTGTTTATCACGTGTTCAGCTGCTCTCCACCACCAAGAGACGTCCAAACTAACTGTTCGCTAAGAGAACAGTACGGCTTTGGGTAGACAGAGGTTCCAAGTCAAGAAGCTTCGACGGGAAGGGTTTAAAATCCAGCAGTGTTGCGGGATGGTTTATATTTATATTTAAGTGGCTGAGAAACGAAACTTGCCAGAACCTTACCGATGGAGAGCTGAAACGTAGAGCCTTCTGGTGGGACAGCAGAGGGGCTCAACACCAGAGTGGCCTGTTTTATAAGCAAAGTTTTCTGGAGACACTCCCACCTGGACTGTTCATGCATTCTTGCTATGAAGCCACAGTGGAGAAATTGCAACAAATTGCATGACTCTCAAAGCAAAAATATTTGCTACTGTTATGGGAAAAGGGTGATTTCCCTCCTATGAAGAAGCACTGCTTTGCTTTTTTGTTGTTGTTTGTTTTGTTTTCTGGTTGCCTAGAACTCACTGTGAACCAGGCTGGTCTATATCGTGCAGGGATGAGCCTGTTTCTGTCCCCTTGCTGATGGGATTGAAGGCATGCATCGCCATGCCCAGCAACATCACTTTTCTTAATAACTGTAGATGAGACGGAGTTTCTAGGTAGCTAGAAGTGTGGGTACACTTCTTTCAGGTTCCACTAACAAGGATGATTAGTGTCTTCTGAAAAGAAATATTGTATATCCAGAACTAAGCTTTTCTTTTTTTGTTTTGTTTTGTTTTGTTTGTTTGGGGTTTTTGTTTGTTTGTTTTTGTTTTTGTTTTGAGACAGGGTTTCTCCGTATAGCGCTGGCAGTCCTGGAACTTGCTCTGTAGACCAAGCTGGCTTCAAACTCACAGAGATCTGTCTGCCTCTGCCTCTACTTCCTGAGTGTTGGGATTAAAGACGGGCACCACCACTTCCCACCTCTACTAAGGTCCCCAGCCAGAATTGGGGTGGTCCACCTGGTAGGCAAGACCAAATTGATTGGATGTATTGGTAGGAAATCTGTGAGTCACTGGGAAGTCCCTCGGATGATTCTGTTTGAGTCTCAGGCTGGGAACCACATACTTCCACAGGGAAAACTGTTATGTATCCATCATGCCTGAATTGCAGAGATTGAGATGGCCTGAAGTAACACTGAGGAAAAAGACACTCTCCATGCTTTGTGGCACTGGCCATCAGGGAAAAAAAAAATCTAAAAATAAAAGGGGGGGGGTTGTTTGCACAGCTCTAATTTTCATGGGATTTGGAAACTCTGTTATCAACCTCTGGAACAAGGAACCAGCTGTGATTCACAGAGGCCGTCCCTGAAGCAGAGGAGGAATGAGTGTGTCTGGGTTAGCGCCAATGGTTGTGAGTCACCATATCCAGCCAGGTGTGTAGACATGGCACAGCAGACACCAGGACATGGGCTTACACTAGTTTTCCTTTAACAGTTATTGGTGCCAGCCACGTGTAAAATATAACTTACACCTGTGAAAAGCAGCACTCGTAGCTTTAGCAGTTTGAGGACTGTTGTGTAAAGCTTGAGATGAACACTGGCTGGTAAAAGTTAGGACTTGAAGTAGGCTATTAACAAGCAAAATGAAGATTTTTGTAAACTGGGTAAGCAGGGCATCTCTTCCCGCAGGAATGTGGAGACTCAATTCGTTTCTGACGGGGTGAGCAGCCAGCTGACGTGGAATTGCTGCCTGTTTGTGGTAGGATGTGATGGAGAACCTAAGGAGAGGGGTCTACACAGGAGTCAGGGTCTGATATGGAAGATTCCCCAAAGGAAACCGAAATGAAGAAACACTTTCAGAACTGAGGTCAAAGCTGTGTATGGCCTTCTCAGTTGTGTGGTCTAGAGACAAAGAGGGGATGCCTTAAGATGTTTACACCCGCAGCTGGGTGCGGTGGCACACGCCTGTGGTCCAGCACTCAGGGAAGCAGAGGCAGGCCGTTCTCTGTGAGTTCAAGGCCAGCCTGATCTACAAAGTGAGTCTAGGACAGCCAAGGCTACACAGAGAAACCCTGTCTCCAAAAACAAAAAAAAAAAAACAACCAACCAACAAACAAACAAATTTACATCCGAAAAAAGAACAAGTGATTCCTCAAAGTACTGTTATCCTGAAAACAAAATTCTAAATTCCATTTAGAATTTACAAGTTACTTGAGTTAGGAAAAACTGTTACAGGCTTGGGTACTAAGTGGGTCTGAAATTTTTAATCCTTCTTATTTTTCCATTTTAAGAAAAAAAAATTATGTTTTCATTAGAACTTTGAACCATGTTTAAAATGTGTTTTTGAGACCAACAAAAGCATGCATATATATATATATATATATATATATATATATATATATATATATATA
>NW_026596095.1:22420728-22492213 GCF_907164565.1 Psammomys obesus
TATATATATATATATATATATATATATATATATATATATATATATATGGCAACCATGAAGCTGAGCCCAGGATCCCCACTGCAAACTTTGCAGCAGAGAAGAATGGTTTAAAATCACTAACGCAAACTGATGAAGCTCATGTTTCCTGTTTTCTGCTTCTCAAGACTCCTGTGGGGACTCGCTGGGATAACAGGTGAAGATATTTACAAATCTATATACATCATCAAGTAAACATAGCATGACTGTGTGTCACTGAGAAAGCCTGTTAATTCATTCAGAGCCCCAGCCTGGCTTCGCAGAGAACCACTGTGTGTGTTTAAAAAACATTTTGATGTCGTTACTAAAGTTTAACCCTTAGTGGTCAGGCAGGTAGAACTCAAGAGTGTCATGTAAGTGGAAGGACAGAGATTTCACTGCTTGTTTATCAGGTGGAAAGGAAGTTCAAGGTTTAATTCTCCTTTCAATTGAAGTACCCACAGTGAATGTCTCTCTCGGTTTAGGAACGGTTGACACCCCATCCCTGCAAGAAAGAATACAAGCCAGAGATCATCCCAAAGAGGTATGTATGTATATAGATCTAGCAGTTTGAATATGTGCAAACCTTTTGGCTAAAATTAAAAAAAAAAAAAAAAAAACTTAAATGTCCCATTCTTTAGAGTAGATAGATTCGTAGAGACAGGAAGTAAAGAGGTGGCTGCCACGGCCTGGGGAGGGGTGAGTCGCTGCTTGATAGATGGAGACTGTCCTCTTTGCAAGGTGACAGGCAGAAGGGAGTGTGTGCTGCTGGAAGCAGGCATTTGTGCACTTATGCTGAGCTGTGCGCTTCCAATGCTGAGACAGTAAATGGCTGTGAATACTTTGCTGTTGCTTTTCTGAGCTAAAGAGTCTTACATAGCCCAGATTGGCAGTGACTTGTATCCCTCCTTCCTCGGTCTCCCCGTGCTGGTATTACGCTCATGCACCAGCATTGTGTTTTGGGGTTTCTGAGACAGGAGTTCTCTGTGTGTAGCCCTGTCTGTCCTGGAATACACCCTGTAGACCAGGCTGGTCTCGAACTCACAGAGATCTGCCTGCCTTTGCCTCTCCGGTGCTGGAATTAATGTGTGGCAGCATCACCGCCATACCCAGCCATACCTAGTGGCTTTCTTTCCTATCACAGCATCCGTGGCTTTCAGCGTGTGGTTGTTTGGGTGACATAGGTGGAGATTTCACAGTCATTTCAGTGGATGGCCCCAGTCCCTCCATACATGCCTCTGGTTCTAAGCCCCTTGGCGGTGTTACGGGGGCACATATGTGCCAGCCCACATCTCCTACATGGAACTGTCTCTGCCCACAGGCACTGAAAGCTTTCCTAAACAGACAAAAGATAGGAAGGTTTGCGTCTGCGGAAGAAGTGGCCTTGCTCTGTGTGTACTTGGCCTCGGAGGAGGTAAGATCGGCTCTTCGCGTTTGTAATTCTGCCACACTGGGCTGCCACTTGCTCACCCGCATCACATTTTTGTGAGTCTGTGGTATATATTGCTAAAGTGCTGCATTTACACGACAGGGATAAGTTCTGGTCTCATTTACTCAGAAGCCACTATTATCTGTGACAGTGGCTCTTCCTCACTCAGTTACATGACTCAGCATCATGGCACAGATGAAGAAATTAAACAGCACCGCTTTCTGGGATTTTTGCTTTTTAACATTACAGCTGTGGACATCCTGGTTAGATATCAAAACCTCCTGGGCTAGCAAGACCATTCATGGTAAAGACCCTGTGCTGCCAAGCCTGATGACATATGTTCAGTCCCTGGCTCATACATGTGAATGGCGAGAACAGGCTCCCAAAAGTCTCTTGACCTCCACTAGAATGTCATGCTTCCTTTCTATGAGGAAGAATGGGGGAAAGAAAAAAAGTTTATGTTTCCACTCAACCCCAATTTTTTGGTTATCTGGAAATGTCTTTACAATAGACATTTCTATACAAATTGAAGATTGTCACTGAGGAAGCCCTCCTGAATCCTGAAGGTTAGGCCAGCGCGATTTTCATATGTAGAAGATTTAAAATAAACCAGGTCAGGTTTGTATTCGTAAAACTGTTGACATTAATGATGTCTTTCCATATCTTATCTGGGCTCAAGAAATACATTTTGTATTTTTCCAGATTCTCTGTAGCCTTAGAAAGATTTTTACAGTACATATGTCTTGACTGAGCGGTTCTTTCTTAATACAAAAAAACTTGTATAATTTTCTTAACTTGTACAGTTTGGTAAGCTTTTATGAGAGGAACTGGTATTCTGAGTCTGTCAGCTTTCATTTTATTTTGCTAAGATTTTTTTCTAAACAATTTTTAAATGTGTGCAGTTAACATGTTTCTTATGCAGGTGGTAAAAGCATTCATAAAGAATTATGAGCACTTTGCTCAAACTTCTACTTATGGACAAATAATTTGGGACTTCTGAGTTGCAAGCTTGCAAAAGTAAAAGTTTGTGTTTACTATAATTTTCAAAATTAATTTTGAAGCAAAACAAAGACTTAATGTCAGCTTAAGTATGTAAATGTATCATGCTGAACAGAATCCTGTTCGGTTACTCTCATGCGCTGTATGATTTCCCATTGTATTCATTAAGTCGGTGGAAAGGAAAGACCAGGTGATGTTGAAATACTGCCACATCCAAGGAGTAACTGTTGACAGGTAGCAATATTGATTTTTATGAGAAAATAATGGCTTTAAGAATTTTCAGACGTTTCCAGTTATAATCCAGTTTTTCAGATTTGATACTGTTTTTCCAAAATGAAACACATACAAAATAATCACTGTTCTTTGTGATTTTTTTTTTTTGAAAGGGTTATCTATGCACTAGCCTTGTAAGGATGGGGTGCCATTTTATTTTTAGTGCAAAATTCTTACAAAATGTAGTTTTATACAGATGATAGACCAATCTATCTCCAGACTCTTTTTTAGTAAATGATTATTAACTATCTTTTCTCACACAGGCACATCCCCAAATGCTGCTTTCAGTTTGTTCTCAGCCATCAGTTCAAGAGCCAATGCTTTTATAGACAGATCTGTGGTCCTTTTGTTGGCTCAGTTGTCTGGTGCAGGCTGGGTAAAGGCTTGCACTGAGAACGATTGTCCGGGCCTCACCCCTTAGAGTATTCTTATATCTATCCAGACTGCTTCCTTAACCAATGGGAATAACATTTTCTTTTCCCCAATCAGTATTGAAAGCCACCTTGACAACACACCATATAATATGCACTTACTGTTTTTGCAGAAATAATCCCAATAAGTAAATTTCAAATGCTGAAAAGCATGAGGGGTTGTTTGTTTGTTTGTTTTATTGAAATCATTAATTTATCCAGAATGGCAGTAGGTCAAGTAGCTTTAGCAGATGGTGACAATTTCTTCTCCCTGCCCAGCTCCACTCCCTACCCTCACACATTTTTTTCTCTCTCTCTTCTTTCCTTCCTTCCTTCCTTTTCCTTCCTTCCCTTTCTTTTCTCTTTTCTTTTCTTAAGACAAAGTCTCACTGTGTAGCCCAGGCTGGCCCGGAACTTAACAATCCTCCTCCCTCAGGCCTCTGATGCTGAGATTGGAGGTGTTTTCCACCATACCCAGTTACAATCTGTTTTCTAAAGCAGATTTTATTAAATGCTTCCAGACTGTCCTAGCTCTTTGTCACAGATGGTCTATAGGAATGTCTTAAAAGAGCAGTGATGTTGTGCTTTTTAATCATTGCAATATTGGAAGGGTCCTGTCCACCTTTTTTGGCTTTTCCAGACAGGGTTTCTCTATGTAACAGCCCTGGTTGTCTGGACACACTTTGTAGATCAGGCTGGCCTCGAACTCAACAGAGATCCACCTGCCTCGTGTCCATCTTTTTAAGGATGCGTCTGGTGTGCAAGTTTGTGGAGTTCTTGAAACTATTGTTATAGGTACATTTTAAGGAAATTCTCAGGCATGTTGGCAAATGTGCCAGCTATATAAATGTCAGTAAATCTTACTTTTCTTTTTAAAGTATGCATAATGGAACATTCCACCAATACATGATGCTCAGCTTTTCCCAAATACTTTACTGTGTTCTGTCTATACAGGTTATTTCCCCTTTGTTCTGAAATGCAACCACTGCAACTTGAGAAGTCATTGCACTATTTAAACATCTTGGCAATAGCATGAATCTACTTTGCTTAAGATTTAGTACATTTCATAACACGTAAGCTCCTAATACATTGAGGTGAGAAATGAAGCCTTCGTTGTGGGCAGGGGTTGTAGCTCAGCTGGTCGAATGCTTGCCTAACATGCATAATGCCCTGAGTTCCATCCGCTGTACCACATAAACTGGCTGTGGTGGCGCATGCCTGTAATCCCAGCACATGGGAGGTGGAGGCAGGAGGATCAGAAATTCAAGGCCCTCCTCAACTACCTACTGAGTTTGAGGCCACCCTGGGAAACCTGAGGCACGATCTCAAATAGAAAAGTCTCTGTGGGTAGTTATTTAGGCCCTAGCAAAGCACTGTCATTTTCACTTGGAATATATAATGTTTTGTGATGTATTCTCAGTAGGGTTCGGAATCTGCAACTCAACACCAATCTGTTGAGTTTTAAAATGTATCTCAAGTAATAATTTAAGTAGGCATTCAAAATTATGAATTAGATGTTTTTTTTTAAATTTCTGCATAGTTATTTTGCACTGTAAAATATGTCCTTTCTCCAATTTCCTTCTGTCATTCTGATGTACACATTAAAATGTTTTTGTAAACATAAAAAAAAGAATGTCATGTACTCATGCACATATACACACATATAATAAGTAACATGTGATTTAAAAAATCTTGGTTTCAAGAGTTGAGAAGGGCTGGAAGCAGGTTTAACAGCTTTCATTGCATTTGGGGGTAGACTAGGTATGCACCTCTTTAGTATACTAGTGACCTGTTTGGGAGGGTTCCATGATTTTTCCTGTTCTTGTTTGTCATCACGCGGAGAAATACCTAGTTCGCTCTCTTCGACTTTACAACTACTTAGTAACCAATGTTTTCCCCAGTGACTGGTGTGAACTCCATTGATAAAAGCGAAAACTCTCACAAGGTGCAGAGCATGAAAGCATCCTCTTCTGTGTCGAAGCCACAACGGACAAAAGCAACTATTCCAGCAGTGTTTAACTCGGGGTTTTTACCGGGGTTACTAACAGGAGTGTGGGCGAGGGGTTATTTAGAGGAGCGGAGATGACTCAAAAGCAGCGGCATCACAGAAAAGCCCGCCTCAGCCTGGGTGACCTCCTCCAGGAGTGTCCGCCTCTGTAAAGCTGGGACAGAGCCTTTGAGAATCAGGCCTGCTTTAGCTTCCCAGAGCCAGTGAGGTTTGTTGACCTCTGGGGTCCCCTCCACTGGCCCCAGGAGGGACGGTTGAGGGGCGGGGTTAATTACCTATTAGCTTCTCTTCACAGCAGCACGGTGTGCGGTGCAGCCCGCCTAGCTGGCGATGATGCCGGACACAAAGGACGAAGCGGCCTAGTTACCGCTCCTCAAGACTCTTAGAAATAGTTTCTAGGAACTGGGGAATTGCTAGGTATCTTATTCCTGAAGCAAGCACTTCTGTCAGTTTTCATGTATTTAACTTTAAAAAAAAATGTACTCATGCTATGATGTCTTTCCTTCTGCCTCTTTCAGTGATTCCAGCTTTAGATCAACGTCAAACTAAGGATACAATCATGAAGGACCATTACCCATTTTAAATAATAGACTTCTTTTTAATCTTTAATTCCTGGACAATTTCATACATCTATATAATATACGTTGGCCATATTTATCCCCTGTGACTCTCTCTTTCCCCCATCACTTTTGAGCTTTTTCTTCTCAACAGGTCTCCCTCTTACTTTCATTTCAATGTCTTTTTTTTTTTTTTTCTAAACTGACCCACTGAGTGTACTTAGGGCTGCTTTCAAGGGCGTGGGTGAGGGGTAATTTATTATGTGTGTGGACTGCCAGTGGCTACATCACTGAAGAAAAATGACTCCTTTCTCCCAGCAGCCATTAACTGCCAATAGCTTTTGTAGGTGGCATTTACTACTTTGTGGGCTCTTCTTTCTTCCACCCCTTTTCTTCTTCCCTTTCAACCCCTAACACTAGATAAGAGAGAAGAAAGGATAGAGAGGAAAGGAAAGAGATCCCTCAATAAAGACGGGGGTTGGAAAGGGGGCAACATTATCATTAGACTACTTCCTGCTGATTAAGGGGCAAGTTTGATCTTCACAATAATGATATCTAGTTTCTTCTCCTTGTTTCTTCTTTGTGCACAACTACTTAACACACCACAAACAACAATGAACCAACAACCCACACTGCCTCTCAAGGCCCTAGCATTTATATGCCCGCTGGAAGTCCCCAGAATTCAAATCCCCAAAACTATCTGCAGCTGGCAAAATCATGCCTGTGCTGGAGCATGAGGCAAATCATCGTCACCGGCTGAGAAGCAGCCTCATATCCCCACACCTGGGAACAAAACAAAACATATTCTTATAATATTTCTGTGTTTCCGGGATTATCACTACGAGCTCTTCTGCTAGGAGTGGGACTTTATGAGCCTCTCTCTTATCCATGATGGCGTGTTGATGGCCTCAGCCCGATAGCCACAGCTTCGGTGAATTCATGAGCTCAAGGACCTTGTCATGTCAAGAAGACAAGCTAAAATATTTTGAAACTTCTGCCACAACTTCAGAACTAGTTTTCTGCAAAATGGAAGTGTTTATAAACATAAGCCAGTAATTAATTTTAAACCCTTTACTGTTAAAAAGAATTGGGCATCTGAATCTAGTGTTGAGTATTATTGCCTATATAAAATTTAAAAATACATTGTGTGCACTTCTGTGAATTGGTCGACCAGTAAGCACTCTCTGCTTTCCCCATTGTTCACATAGCCACGCAATGATTGACACGGTTTTAAAAACTTTATTAGTGGTTTGAAAGTTAGCTAGCTTTGGATGGTTCTCAGTCTCAAAATGAAAATGTGCTGTTTTAGCATGTACTTTATGTCCCCTCTCCTTAATTTTGTGACCTGAAGCCAAGCACCAAACAGACCATCCACAGAATGTGACATGCTCATATGCCAGCCAAAGGCCATGGGCTCCAAGTCATGGGATGCTCAGCTGGTCCAAATCATCTAAACTTTCTTTCTTCTTTGTTTTTGTTTTTTTTTGTTTTCCCCTAAATTCAGTTAAAGTTTCTTGCTAGCATGAAAGTCAAAAGTTTTGTTATCCCAGTCATAAGAAATGTTCAAAATACACGCTGGTTCCCAAGTGATGGAATGTCCTGTGCTCTCACTGCAGTCGGCCTACGTAACAGGCAACCCTGTCATCATCGATGGAGGCTGGAGCCTGTGAAGGCAGAGACGCCCCGGTGGGAAGGCAGGCCCTCCCTATCCACAGAGAAAGGCAAACAGACTCGGCGATCATCTCTCCTGTGAATGACATTCACGAAAACAAGCCCCTTTTAGTGATTGTTCCCAAGAACGTGACTCATTTTTAAAATACAGTCCTTCTTGTCTCTTCTGAAACTATGGTAAATAAATCAAATAAGATGTATTGATCGTGTGGCAGAGGAGTAATTAAGATAAGCAAAGATTTCTGAGCTTTTGCTGGCATGGCAGATAACTATTGTGAAAAACTGTGGCTTTTTAAAAAATGGATGGACATTTGCTTCTTAGTGTAAAGGCTCAAAGGCTGGGTTGAGGTGCCGAGGGACAGTGTGGTAGTGTCTATTCACACAACAGATATTATATGAAAGAGGTTTATTGGATGGAGATGAAAAGAGGGAGAGAGAGAGAGACTGACAGACAGACATGGAGGGGAGAGGGGGGCACCCTGACAGAGAGAGCAGGAGCGGGGAAAAGAGCAAGCGAGCAAGGGAGGTAAGAGGCAGGGGTCCATTTATAGCTCCCGTGCGGTTGAACAGTGACTGGCAGGTGGGTCTGCCACACCTAGTGGGTGACATATGATGACATCATGAGTTACTAGGCAACCCAGAAGCAGGCTGTTCAAACACTAACTCCCTGTATCTAGTGAGGATCCTTTTCCAGTGTTTAGAGGGTGCATTGCTGTGTCCTCACTCTAGAAAAGCTGAGCAAAAGAACACGGACATTTTCAGCTCTTTTGTAAGGCATTCATCCCAAACAGGAGAGGACCTTTTGTTACCTAATTACTTCCCAAAGCCCTACTTCAGACTGGTATCACACTTGGGGGTTCAGGTTTTAACCTAGGAATTCTGGAAGGCCACCTTAGTTTATAACAACAAATAAAATGAAAATATGAAGTTAAAAAAGTTATTAAAGGAAGGCTGTTATTCCTTTCCAGTTTTACTTTAGCTTTCAAAACTGAATGTTTTTGTAAAGTTCTGCACTTTTTCTGTTCGTTGATAGTAACTTGAGATTTTTACACAATCATACATGTACACCACAGATAAAGAGGAACTGGCATCAATGACACAGTAGAGGAGTAAGGATTCACAACTACATTTTTGTCTTGTTATGTAAAAAAAAATGAGTAAGTGTATACCACATATTAAGTGCTATTTTCTTCGTCTAGACATTGCTTATTAAAATCAGCAATTATATCCAATATTGGGACTAAGAATATATAATTAACATGCAGTACAGCCAATTTGAGAGGATTTTTGTCGATTAAATTCAGAGATGTTTTTCACTGGTTTCCAGGATAACAAGTTAAGAGCACACGGATTTGAGAATAGGCTCTGCATAAATGTAAGTCAACAACAGAAGGCAAGTGAAATTAAAAAATTATTCTAGAAGTATAAGTGAGTTTATGAGTGATAACTCTATAGCATTGTTTCCAGGTGGTTTCTTTCAGCTTTAAGGTTGTGTGTGTGTGTGTGTGTGTGTGTGTGTGTGTGTGTCTGTGTGCGAGGTGTTTGTTGTGTCCTCAGAAGACCACAGAGAAGCCAGCACCTCACTCTCTGCCTTTTCTCAAAGAGACTTTAACTATCCAGGATAATTGCAGGGTCCACAGTGAAGGGACAACATCTCGTGTCTGAAGATGGTGCAGTTGGTGGATTTAAGTTGAAATTCACAACAAAGGGTACTTGGAATAGTTCTGCCAACAACTCCCAGTGATCAGGTTGGTTAGGACTGTGGTCAGGTATTCCACAAGCAGGTGGCAGGCAAACCTGAGATCTAGACTCAGCCACCTGTCGTTTGGTCGTCTGATCTTTGTTTATGAAGGCAGCTTCTTGATGTGGAGCTCACACAGGCCTTGGTATCATTGGTTCTCCTGTCCCCAGGAGTGCTGGGAATATAGGCTGTGAACTGCGTACTGCCTCTACCCTACAGGAGTTTATGAAATTAGGGACTGGATTAAATGTCTTGTTCCTTTTTGTAGCATGATTAAAATGCTTTAACTTCTTATCTAGTGAATGAATGGAACCCTGGAGTTGTTAGGAAAAGTATCAGCTCAGGACCCCCAAGACCAAGTTCTCCACATAAAGGAGATTTATTTGCCCCAGAGGAAGAGGGCAGGGAATAAAAGACAAAGACAGGAGATAGTGGATGAGGGAGAAGGGGAAGGGGAAAAGGGAGACAGGGCAGGGATGTTTGTCCCAGAAGGGGACAATGGACTGCCTCTAGATAGAGGAGACAGACAGGGCACAAAGGAAAACAGCAGTTTATAAAGGTACAAGGGGAAACTCTTATTAGGGTGAGATGTTTAATTTTAATTGGGCATGTTAATTAGGTGAGCCAAAAGGAGCTTTTGAGTGCTGGACTTCAACACTTTGATAGCTGGGCCTTGGTAGTCAGCCTCAGAAGGAGCAAGTGGCCAGACAAGGGAATGGACCTAGCTTTAGGAATGTAATCTAATGGTTTTTAGCAAAGCAGAGGGGATGGAAGAGAAGGGCTGCCAGAGCTATGCTCACCATGCTGGAGCCAGCCAGTCTCTTTAGGAGTGGAGAATAATGAGCTACTGTGTATTGCGAGCAGGAACACACACAGTTAAAAACAAACGAGTTCCTTTAAACACAGTGAATTCTACGCGATAGAATCTACCAGCAAGAGACTAAATTCAGTTACTTCTGTCAGAGCTCAGATATTACAAGCAATGAAACCAGTATGAATCCAGCTAAAAAGTTCAATGTTTTCCACTCATGCCAATCACATAAAGAGACATATCAAATGAACATCACATGACCAACAGAGGAAAAAGGAAAATATGCCTTAGTCGTGCAGGAAGAGGAAGCTAATGAGAACGGAAATTTTTGTAAGTTTTAGAAAATGAGTCCGCTTTAGGAAAAGAATCATTTAATTGCCTCTGAGCAAAGGTACTGATTGCAGCCTAGGTCCATTCCTAGGATGGGCTGGAGGAGCCAGCTGTCATTTCTGCCTGGCATAGAAATTTCCTTGATACACCCGCATGCCTGAAACCCAAGCCTGAACTCAGCGCTTTGCTGGAGGAGTGAAACCAGGTAAGGTGAGAGAAATTGTGCTTGGATGTGCCCACAACCCCTGCTCCTACTCGGGTGTGTCCTTCTCCTGGGTGTTTTTCATCCTTTTAGCTCTAGTGTTGAAAATCTACATTAAAAATTTCGTAACAAACTTTAACTTCTTTAAAAGAAAAGAAAAAAAGGGGGGAGGAGGCTTGAGGAGGAGGAAGACACCGAACTGGAAGTCAGAAATAATAAAGTAAATGGCTGATGGGAGGGTTACAGTGAAGCAACACAGCGAGAGGCTCACAGTGATAGACGCTGCTCCGAGGTTTCACTCCATCACCTGAAGGAGAGAATCCTGCCTCTCCACGGTGGCTGAGAAGACACTGCGCGTCCTGGAGGTGGCGTGGGTTCCCAGAATTTAGGAGAGTCGGGAACAGTGAGGCTGCCGGCGCCCAGCCTCGGAGGGAGGGCGACCCAGGCTGCGGAAAGCCAGACGCTTGGGCCTGGGTCTCCTTCCGGCTGAGCACGGGGCTCCGCGCCCCGCCCCGCCCCGCCCCGCCCCACCCCACCCTGCGCCGCTGGACCTCCCTGTGATCCGCAGCCCCGAGCCGCAGCACCGCCCCAACCTAGCACAGCATCGCTACCACAGACCGAGGCCTGGTTCCCAGTCAACAGAAGCCGGGTGGCCTGTGCTGGAGACTGCCTCAATGATGTAAGTAGCGCCGAGCAAACAATCCACAGACATAGCGGGGTGTGTGTGTGTGTGTCTGTGTGTGTGTGTGTGTGTGTGTGTGTGTGTGTGTGTCTGTGTGTGTGTGTGTGTCTGATTTTGTCTTAGCTTTCAGGGTTTTTGGCCTGGGTAGCTCCTCATCGTGCTAAGAATCTTCAGGTCTGCACACTGGACAGTATTATATCTGCTCAGAACACTTGACCTGTGGCTCTTTCACTTGCCAGGTATCAGCTTCTTGTTTCACTCTTGTTCCAGACTCCTGTGAGATTTGTTTCGCCAAAATATTAATGGCGAGAAGCTTAAGCCTCCCAGCACGAAAGCAGCACCAGCTACAGGCTGGAGCAAGTGCCTGGCACAGGACTGTTTACCCTAAAAGACCTGTTCCTCTGAAATGCTTAGCCGGCACTGCCTTCTCATGGATGCTGGCTACTGGTTTTCTCTAAGTCCTGAACGAAGACTTTCAGTTCAGCACACACGTTCATGTCTTTGAGCCAAGCAGGCACAGGCCAGGACAGGAAATACAAACGTGAACTCCATACAGTCTCCACCCTACACGAGTTCAGAATGCAGAGTGTACCTAAACAAGAAGTTAGCTCCTTAGCACCTGGGCTGCTCTAGGGATTGTGGGCAGAAGTGCCTCCCCCAACAATCATTAGTCAAGAAAATGTCCCACACAGACCAATCCGATGGAAGCATTTTTTTTTTATTGATTTTCCTCTTCCCAGATGACTCTAGCTTGTGTCAAGTTGACAAAAATCTAACTAACCAAGTGACCAAGGAATGTCATATATTCTCTGCCTTCAGAAATCTTTAGGATTACAACCCATCAACTATGTTCTCAGCACTTTCAGAGTATCCACAAAAGGCCTTAAGAATGAACCAGAGTAGCTGGGTATAGCGGCCCATGACCTTTTATCCCAACATTTGGGAGGCAGAGACTGGTGGACCAGGCCAGCCTGGTCTACATAGTGAGTTTCAAGATAGACAGAGCAATCTCACATAGTGAGACCATGTCTCAAAAAATCAAACAATCAGCCAGAGGTAGGTCCTGGGTCCTGGGTCCTGGGTTCTGGGTCTTATATGCAAAGTTTCTCTGTGAATGTGGACTATAACAGTTACCTGTTTCTTGCATGAATTCTTGTCCTCCCCACGGCAGAAAACTGAACACATTCCACAGCTTTTCTTCCTGTTGAGATTGGGTATAGATCTACAGATAAGTAAATGATGTCCCTGAGTCTTCAAAGGACAAGGACAAGGCCATCTTCCTGCTTTTTTTTTTTTTATGCTTTCTGTTGACAAGGAAGGTCCTGGTGATGGCAGTATCAGTCTTCAGAACTGCTGGTGTTGAGGGCCCTTGCATCTTGAGACTTGCAGACTCAAGTCTTGCGGTGTTAAATCCTCAACTTTTTGCTTGACAGGAGGCAGCTGGGGCGTTGGGGGTGGGGAGGGGGGTCACTGAGGATCAGGTCTGTAACCCTAAGTCTTCGAGGAGGCTGAGGCAATAGAACAAAAATTTGAGGCCAGTGTGGGCTACCTCGTGAGACCATGTTTCAAAACTTAGCCTGAGGGAGGTGGTTGAACCTTGTCCTGGTTACTTTTCTATTGCTGTGATAAGACACCATGGTCCAAGAAAACTCACAGAAGAAAGAGGTGTTGGAGGCACTTACAGTTTCAGAGGGATTAAATGGGAAATCATTGTGACGGGAAACGGGGCAGCAGGCAAGTGGGCAGGCACTGGAAGAGAAGCTGAGAACTCTCCCCCGGAAATACACTAAAGGGGCAGAGAGACACACTGGAAATGGCATGCGGTTTTGAAACCTCAAAGCCAGCCCTTACTGACACACCTCCTAATCCTTCCTACACAGTTCTGCTAACTGCAGACCCAGTATGCAAATATATGAGCCTACAGAGTTCATTCACATTCAAACCACCACAAATATATTCATGTCCTGTGCAGACTGCTGCCAGATCCCACCTTCTCTAGTGACAGCTACGGCGGTGTTCTTGAATTTCACACACCCTGTGGAAACTCCTGCCTGTGGCAAAAATAGAACATTTCTTAATGGTCAGATGCTAGTATTCTAGGGCTCATTGTTGAGGGCCCAGACTAGACCCTGCTTTGAAAGCCCTTCAAAAACCTCAGGATTATCTAGTTCGCTTTGTAGCATATTTTTCTGCTTAAAATACCTGAAGTGATTTCTTGTTTGTGCATGGACCCTAGAATCATCTAAGCCTAAACTCCTGTTGTTTTTCGTTTTTATTTATTTATTTTTGTTTTGTTGTTATATGGGAAGTGACACTATGGGGTTAGGTGTGGAAACCATTTCCCTGGACTGCTCACATTTTGTACCTTGCTATGTCCTAGTTAATACGGCACAGCGTGAACCTTCACTTCACACAGGATCCTTTCTCCTGCAATTTCTTTGTCTGGAATGATCTGTTCCAGTTCCTTTACAAATGACTTCATCTTTCAAGGTCTGAGTCCAGCATCTCATGACTCCCCTCCCCCATTCCCCTACCCCCCGTGTTTTGACCTCTGGTTCCCCATCAAGGATTTTACAATGTGTCAAGAAGCTAGATAGATGTTGACCAAAAATGTTTCAACACTGCTTCTTACCTGAAGTTCTCAGACCTAATTCTGCAGCAAATTCTGTAGCAAACCTGTTGTAGTTGCCAAAATGTTTTGGCTGTCGTAGCAGGATTTATTTATTTATTTAATCAAAACTCTTGAAAATGACAGATTTCTTTTTCCTCACAGAGCACGATGTCTGAGGGTTTATTCAGTAGCTCAGTCCTGTCAGGGCTCTAGGTTGCTGTCTAGATTAGACAGTTTTGACTTTTTCTCCGTGCATGATGGAAGGCTGGCTGCTAAGCTTCCAAGACACATGGAAACTTGATCAACCAAAGCTTTCCCCCAACACAAATGGACACTAAAAAACAAAAAGTTGAGGGTTTTTTTCCCTCTTTTATTAATCATTGGCATGAACCCTTCATAGCCCTAGACCAAAATCTGAAAGAGTTATGTTAGAGACACTGATGCAGACCAGTCTTGGCTGTATCACCAGCACCAATCGAGAGATCCACTGTGGTATTTGAACAAGTAGCTTTTAGCCATGCAGTAAGCCATATCTATAACACATGTTGGACCCCAAATCTAAAACTAAGGTGTTAAATTCGCAATTAAAAGTGTTGTCCTTGGAAAGAATATAGAATAGAGAGAAGCAAGAGTTGGGTCCCTCTTAACTTTGGATTTATCTTCTTATATTTATATGTTGTTAGTGTTTTACATCCTAAAGAGTCCACAAAATCACCAGGGCAATAAACCAAATAGCACAACAGATGCTTTCCTTTGTTAGCTTGGCCTCATGTGGTTACACGCCTGGAACTCTCAGAGAAGGTCATTCACCGCAAAGGGAAACATTCTTAGTCATTTCAGCAACTCTCAAGGAAAGTTTTAACCTCCTCTATGTCTGGGTCTGAACTCCTAATTGCTGAGGAGGGAACTTTTTGAGGTGTGAACATTAAACTGGCGTTGATAAGCAGAACCAAGAACTGGAATATTTGTTCTACCTAGAAACTCCATATGGGAGCCTGGTATATTGGCACACTGTGGAGAGTCAGGCAGGATGCTAGATGCAGGGCTGGCTAGCTGGAGCTATAAAAGGGAGAGCTTCCTTGAAACAAAGAAGAAGCCGGGCTTGGTAGCACACGCCTGTATTCCCAGCACTCAGAGGAGGCAGAGGCAGGCTGATTGCTATGAGTTCAAGGTCAGCCCAATCTACAAAAGGAGTCCAGGACAGCCAAGGCTACACAGAGAAACCCTGCCTGGAAAAAAACAAAAAAAACAAAAACAAAACACAAAGAAGAAAAAACAAACAAAATGTTGCAGGAGTCTGAGAACCTCCTGTTCCAACCCTTAAATGGGTGAACGCCAAATGTAGGAGACTGTCATTACTATAATCATTGAAGGATACTTAATGAGCAGCCATGGCAATGAACTTTTAAATGTATACATACAGCACATAGAGTATTCCAACAGTTAGTCCACACATGCTACTATAGTTCTATAGTTCTAGAGGCAGGAAGTTCCAAGGTTACAGTTCTTAAAGAGTTGGTGTCTGGGGGCTGGAGAGCTGGCTCAGAGGTTAAGAGCGCTGTCTGCTCTTCCAGAGGTCCTGAGTTCAATTCCCAGCAACCACATGGTGGCTCACAACCATCTATAATAAGATCTGGTGCCCTCTTCTGGCCTGCAGGTGTACATGCAAATATAGTGCTCATATGTAAAATAAAGAAATAAATCTTAAAAAAAAAAAAAAAAAAAAAAGAGTTGGTGTCTGGTAAGACCTTGCTCTTAATTTACAACTTCATCCTCATGCAGAAGGATAGAGGAGCAATACCACCTGACATTGCAGAACAGAAAAAGCTGTTCTTTCATCCTATTTTTTATACACACAGATGCACAGACAGAAAGACATACACACACACATTGTTTTTTCAAGACAGAGTTTCCCTGTGTAGCCTTGGCTGACCTGGACTAGCTTTGTAGAACAGACTGGCCTACAAACTCACAGAGACCCACCTGCCTCTGCCTCCTGAGTGCTGGTATTAAAGGTGTGCACCACTATGGCCAGCCACACACACATCTGAGACAGGTCCATAGACTAGAACTGGTCCTAGCACTCTTTATGTAGACCAGGCTGGTCTTAAACTCACAAAGATCTGCTGGCCTCTGCCTCCTGCTAGGATTAAAGGTGTGTTCTAGCTGGGTGTGCATCTTTAACCCCAGCACCAGGCAGATTCTGAGTTCTAGACTAGCCTTGAATACAGAGGGAGTTCTAGGACAGCCAGGGCTAAACAGAGAAACCTTGTCTCAAACAAACAAACATTTGTGTCACCATGCCCAGCCCTTCAACCACTTTTTAAAGAGCACCATTCCACTTGAGAGAGTAGATCATTTTGCAAAGTGACTTAACCTTTTCCCAGGAATCTACATCACTTACTGACATCCCTTTTGGATTAAGCTCCAAAATGTGAGCTTTGGAGAAATAGATGCATTACAAATAATATCAAACAACATATGCAACTTCTCAATAAGATTCCCCCATCAAACACTGTCCTGTCCATACCACAGGCAAGCAATGCAATGGTTAATCTTGATTGTCAACTATTGGGTTGAAAATTAGGACAGTAGAAAATGGGGGTCTAACCCAATGAACTGATTACTTGCTTGATGAGGTCATAAAATTATGGCATTATTAAGAGGTAGCTAAAAACATGAGATAGGGGTTCTTTAAAGGATGCAGGCCATTGGGATGTATCCATACATCCCAATACTTTGGCCAGTTTTTGTATATTCATATTCTCATTCTCTCTCTCTGTGTATGTGTGTGTGTGTGTTATTCTCCTGAACCCTGTCTTGACTATACTCTCCAGTTTGTTTGGGATCTTTCTCTTCTTCCTAGTTGCTATACAGGAACTTGTATTCAGCCTTTCAAGCAGAATGATGTTTGTGAAACCATGAGCTGGAGTAAATCCTTCCTCCTTTATGCTGTTTGTGTCTGATGTTTTGGTACAACAAGAAAAGCAGCTACAGAGAGCATGGCCTGTGAGCTGTGAAACGCTAAGCTTTAGGATGCACACAGATCTGCCTTTCAGATAGGCTTAGTTTATTCACACAAACTCTCCTTAGAATGCCATGCTAATATAAAGGTTACAGTAATCTTGTGTAAATAGACGTCTCAACCAGAGGGGAGCGGTTGGTTGAGCAGAAAAACTGCTGCAAGGTTCCACTGGCAAATTATCTCTGCTTACAACACTTCCAGAGATTACAGGCTCCATCCTTGTGTGCCCAGAAATCCATCAGCTGTGGTGGGCTGGATGATGGCACTGCTGGACATCCCAGAAGGTTCCTGAGAGCACTGACTAGCACCTAGCACTGACAGGCAGCCTGTGTGGGAAGCCGGAACCACAGCACACGGAGGCCAGTCTCAAAGTCCTCTTGATGATGGGCACCATTGCAGGGGCTTGAAATACAGTGTTTCCGGAGCACAGCAGCTGGGCTCCCTAGAAACCACTGTCTAGTTTTAGTTCTTAAACTCGTTGTTTTCCATGCATGGTTCTCACCATGTGTTAGCTTGTGGGCATTTTGCACATTTTCACATAAATATTTTTCTGCTTTGTTCACAGTCAAAACGTGATGGGTTCACACTGTAAATATTTTTCTCCTTTTACAACAATAACGTTCATTATGTCAAAACCTGTTTGCATTCATTTTGTCAAAACAAATTCTTAGTTCAAAACAACATGTCATGTTTTCAACATAGTTTCCAGGTCACATGAAAATGGTTTCACTTATGTTCCTATCATTAACTAAGGTAACAAATAAGAAAGTAAACTGTCTTGGGGGTAGAGAGATGACTTAACATTAGGAGTCTGTACTGTTCTTCCTGAGGACCTTAGTTGGGTTCCATCTGATCAAGAATGGGCCCCATAAACTTATATATTTGAATGCTTGGTCCTCATTTAGTAGAACTGTTTGAGAAAGATGAGGAGGAGTGGCCTTTTGGGAGGAGGTGTATCACTGGGGGTGGGCTGTGAGGTTTCAAAAAGCCCACACCAGAACCAGCTCTTCTCTCTGTCTGAACCTTGCGGATCTGGTGTGAATTCTCATCTACTCTTTCAGCCCCATCCTGCCTGCTGTGGCCCTCCCTCCCCATCATGGACTCACCCTCTGAGACTGTAAGCAAGCCCTCAATTAAATGTTGTCTGGGTCACGGTGTTTCATTGCATCAACAGAACTGTAACTCAGGTTCCCAGCACCCAGATCGGGTGGCTCACAACTGTAGGTAATTCCAACTCTGTAGGATCTAGCCTCCTCTTCTGACCTCCATGGACACCTGCACCCTTGAACACAAACTGGCATTCATACACACAATTTAAAACAAAATCTTAAAAGTAAAGAAGGTGAGCAGTCCCGCCCACACAGAGATCTTTCAACTGAAAGAAACACTTTTGGCAATGAGGCATTTGCAACTTTGTAGGTCTTCCCTGTCCGTTTAAATAGCACAGGAAATACTTTTAAGCATTTAGGCTGGTTTTTAAAATTAAGTTGAAGAATGGGAGGCTTTTTAACAAATACCTGATGGTAAGGTATACTTATAGACACTTTTCACAGTCCAGGTCACTTCCCTGTGGAGAAAGACAAAGATGCTGCAGGTTCACTGTCGTCTGTTCCATTTGATTTAAGGATTTTGTTTCATTTGAGCCCATATTCCTGTCTTAGAAATATTTGAAAACTGTTGCAAAAGATCCCTAAGCACTTCCTTGCCTGCTCTGAAAACCACAAAAACAGAAAGTGATCTCAAATTGTGGCAAGTAGAATTAAGCTATCAAAAAAAAAATTACAGAATATATCCAAGAAAATTATTATAGCCAAGGCAAACTATATAATTTTCTTCTCCAAAGCTTTAAAATTGCCCAGATTCTTTTCTAAAGGTATTCGAAGTTTCACATGGGAAAATCTTACTGCAGCAATTGTAGCATTACAGAAATATAGACAAGGCAGGAATAAGCGACTCTCCTCTTTCAGAAAATAATGGGTTTGGAAGAGGTTACCTCTGGTGACTCATTCCGGATGTCAACACTGGAAAGTTACCTGAGCAGTCCTGCCTGGGGAGTCAGCCCATTAGTTAGGGCAATCTAGAAGTGATATTGCTCAGCGTTTCAAAGCATAATCAGCAAGGAACGATGGGAAAGGAATTAAGATGTGATAGGCCACCAAGGGCTTATTTCAAGAGCAGCCAAAAACTAGGTAAGCAATGAAGATAAATATGTAGGGCATTAAAAAAAAAAAAAAAAAAAAACCAGCGATACAAAGGTGAGAAGCCTGAGTTACTGTGGGTCTACCTCAGGGTCTAAGAAAAGGAAAAAGTGAATTTACTCATCTGCTGCCAACAGTTTTCAATTGTTACTGTGTCCATGCTGTGTTTCCTCCAAACCAGACCGTGTCCCTCATCCCCAAGTCATCGTCTTTGAAACTGTAAGACATGGAGGATGAAGACAGGACAGTCGAATGTCAGTATTCAAAGCCATCCGCTGGAACAAGTCCCATGGCTTCCGTGCATGAAGACCTGCAGGTAACATCTCCAACCAAAGGCAGGAAATCCCAGCTGTTTCCTAAAGTACATGACTGTTTGTTTCCAAGCTGAGAGAACTGTTTCTCCTCAGCCTTTACCACTCAACTAACAATTCTCCCAGAAGGGCCAGCTGACCCACTCCTGAAATGCCAGCACTCAGAGGAGTGACGCAAAAATACTCTGAGTGTATGGCCAGCCTGAGTGACCTGCTAAGACCTTGTCTTAAAAAAAAAAAGAAAGAAAGAATAAAAATTCTCATCATGCTTAATCCCCGCATTCACATAGATCAGGGTAGATAATGTCTTACAGCTTCCCAGCTAAGGTTGTTGGCAGCTGGCTCTACCTGAGGTTGGCAAATAGCCTACAAAACGCTTTGTGCCCCTGGCATAAGCCCTTAGGACAGTGGTTCTCAACCTTCCTAATGCTCTGTAATACAGTTTCTTATGTTGTGGTGACCCACAACCATAAAATTATTTCCATTGCTGCTCCATTACTGTAATTGTGCTACTGTGATGAATCATAATGTAAATATCTGTGTTTCCCAATGGTCTTGCGTGATTCCTGTGAAAAGGTGGCTCAACTCCCAAAGGGGTCGTGACGCACAGGTTGAGAGCCACTTTCATAGGAGAATTCTGTGTGCTTGCCTCCTTTGCTCTCTTTCCCTCTCTCTTTCCCTCCTCCCCTTTCTTGAATCACTATGGTATATTCACCTGCTATTGTATTGAATTATATCTTAACTATACTAATTTAGGGGCGAGGTACGTACCTTCATGTTTACATGACACGAGAGTTTAAAAGTTTAAAAACAGGTACTCATTGTTAACTATTCTTCAACAGTTCTTGTTTTAAGCACAAGCTGACTCACTAGTAATGAAGCTGTATGTTTCTTTATATGGCATTATCCTACATTCTAATAAAGGCAATTTGATTTGAAATGCGATAAGCCAATAGCTAACAGATGTATGAAAACACAGTTTTAAAGATTTAATTTTTTTAAGTACAGGAGGAGAGAGTCATGAACCTCAAAGCTGTAGATGCAAATGAGCCAACAGAAGGCAGTAACCTGCTGAACAGCAGTGAGAAAAAGCCACAGGAATCACCAACGGAACCCAATAGCTTGCAGCGACTGAGGCGGATACTGGCTTGCCCTCCTCACGGCTTGCTGGGAAGAGTGGTAACAAATGGTGTGTATATGGCAGGGATGAACTCAGAAAAAGAACATCAAAGATGGCTGGAGAGATGGCTCAGAGGTTAAGAGCACTGACTTCCAAAGGTCCTGAGTTCAATTCCCAACAGCCACATGGTGGCTCAAAACCACCTAATAGTGAAATCTGGTGCCCTCTTCTGGTGTGCAGACTCACATGCAGGTACAATACTGTATAAATAATAAATAAATATATCTTTAAAAAAACATTAAAGATGAAGTCACAGTGAGAGTTTCCAAAACCATATGGTTAAAAGGACAAGAAGAAATGTACTTAGATTAAAACTGCTGGGCAGAGCGGCTGACAATCATGGCTTTCTCTGCTCCACATGGTCATTCCGGGTGGGGTTGAAAAGCTCCACCCTATCAAACTGTGACTTGAGAGGGGTCTGTGGTCACCACATCTGAGCCAGTCGAAAGAGCAGAACCTCCTCTATTTCTGGGTAATTTCACACAGTCACTGTAAGGCTCGATGGGGACACTTGGCTGTAGATGTCTCGTTCCCAGAGAAGCATTATGTAGGTGTCAACATTACAGGCTGGCTGATCTCCAGCCGTGCTCTGTTTACACTTCTAATCAAATCCTGTTACTCCACACGGAAGAGTACTGGTCTGCAGTGCAACCATTTCTTTGTGATGGGGGAGGGAGAAGGGTTTCTCCTGACGTTTTTGGATATTATTTCAGTTGTGGAGGTAACCTCAAGTATGTTAGAAATCTGATGACAGCACAGATGTTCAAAGTCAGTGATCAACTTTTTGTTCACAAAGGTGTGTGTGTGTGTGTGTGTGTGTGTGTCTCTGTGTGTGTGTGTGTCTGTGTGTGTCTGTGTATCTTTGTGTCTGTGTCTATGTCTGTGTCTGTGTCTGTGTCTGTGTCTGTGTCTGTGTCTGTGTAGTTCAGGATCCTGATTCTCCTGCCTCAGCCTCTCCGGTGCTGGGATTGCTGGCCTACACCACCCACCCAGCGTGGCCTAAGTCTTTAGAGCTGTACTTCAGAAGGGAGCTCTCCCAGAGATTTTCACTCAGGACAATGAAAACAAGTAAAATATGTTATACTTTAGGTGGTGAATGTTTTTACTGGAAAAGTAAGATTCTGATTCAGTATGGAAAAACCATTTTTAAACCATTAGGAACACAGAAACTAGCTCTCAAAACATGACCCAGCTGAAGAGGCTGCACAGAATTTGACACCTCTTCTTTCCTTTACTCTATTTTTTTAAACTCTTACCACTGAAAATATGACACATATCGAGTTAAAATATAATAAAAGCAGAAAGCGATTGCCTGAGGAATATGTAGAAATGACTAATTTTGAGGAATCATTTTTATTGTTACCTTTTTTAGCATTTTGTGGCATTGAATGCTTCTGGATGTGTGTAGTGTGCGTGTGAGGGAAAGCCCGAGGTTGGTGTTGAGTCTTCCTCCATCACGCTTTATTTATACGTTGGGGCTGGGTGCTGTACTCTGCATGACTTGGGTCCTGGAACCCTGACTGGGGATTGACCTGACTGGGGTGTGGCAAGGGAATGAAAAGCCGAGCTCGGGTGGAGAAGCTGCAGCACCTGAGATGTTCAGCATGCTTATCATGTACAGCTGCACGTGGAGGAGGGCTTACTACATACGGATACATAAGGAGTGGGGGTTGTTACAACCAGCTGAACAGGAGGCAGGCTTAGCTAACCGCCGTGGGAGCAGCCTCTGGAGGGCGCAGTCTTCGAGCTGTGAGCACCCAGGGGAGAAAGCTAGAGTGCACATACCGTCAGCGTTTGCACTTGGATGGGAAGAAGGCTTTGCCATCCCTCTGAACCTCACATGGGGGAGGCTTTGCCACACCATTGACCTGAGGCGTGGGTTTGGTATGGCCGTGTCCACATTAATAACACTCACTCTGAATTCCGCTTGCTTCTTACAGCAGGGTCTTGCTTTGCCCCAGAGTCAATGCTTGACCTAGTCTAGCTAGCCAGCTTGCTCTGGGATCCCATCTATGTCCCTAAGCTGTGGGATTCCAGGTGACTGTCATGTTGACATCAACGCTTAGCTGATAGGGATCTGAACTCTCATGCTCACACTTGCATGGCAAATACTTTACTCACTGAGCTATCTCTACAGCCTGAGGGCTCATTTTTAAATATAGAATTGTTCAGAACATTCCTGGAAAATGAGGGCTCCTGGTAGATAAATGTACTCACTGTTTTCCTATGGTTGTACTTCTGAGGTCAATGGCTTTGTTCTGTATTCACGCCTGCATCATTTAATACATATAAATCCTTCTTAAGAAGCTATTATTAAAGCTGAGCAGAGATGGTGCATGCCTTTTGAACCCAGCACTCAGGGAGGCAGAGGAAGGCAGATCTCTGTGAGTTCGATGCCAGCCTGGTCTACAAAGCAGTCCAGACTAACCAAGGCTACACAGAGAAACCCTGTCTCAAAAAAGAAACAAACAAAAAAGAAGCAATTATTATACGAAAGTTATGTTTTTCCAAAATCATAAATAACAAATAAGGTACTAGCTGACCTAAACTGATTTAGGGATAGTTTATAAATACACAGAAAAATTATGCTTACAATTGTATTTCAGGTATGGAGAATGAAAGAGGAGCCAGAGACTTTTTCACAGTAATCTTAGCATGGAAAAAGGAAAACTCAACTCTGTCTAATTGTGGAATTAGTAAAAAGTGCAGTTCATGCTTTAATAAAATCAAACTTAACAGCTGGAAAGATGCGCCTTCCATTCTGCCTGTAACATTTTGTGGAAATCTTAGCCTGCATGGTCTATTGGAAAATAATCAAAGTGCCTTAGACATTTCATTGTATTAGTAGCTTACATCTCTGGGGACTTTTTTTTTTTTTTGAGGTTTTAGAAAAAAAAAAAGGCATTAGGTTTGTTACTTTCTCATTCTGTGATAATATAGTGAATTACCTTTCTCATTCTGTAATAATATAGTGATCATGTTTTTTTTATCTTCTTTAAGTGTGATAATTCATAGCAAACATTGACTATAAAAATGATCGTTAATGTTTAATTCAAGGCAGAATTAAATACAGGAGTATAACTGGAGATCAGATATTCTCAGATGTCTATAAGAGGGCAAAAGGCAGCGATTGTTCTCTGTAATATTAACTGTTTCTGTGCTGCAAGATGGTGGTTCCTTCTGCCATTGTAAAGGGAAATGGGGCTGAGGACAGGTAGCAGGTGTATTTAAAGGTGCTGTTAGTCCCCAGTCCTCCCCTCTCCCCAAGACAAAGTTTCTCTGTGTAACAGCCCTGACTGTCCTGGAATTCACTCTGTAGACCAGAACTTACAGATCTGCCTGCCTCTGCCTCCAGTGTGCTGGGATTAAAGGCATATGCCATCATGCCCAGCCCAGTTCCCTGGTTCTTGAACTGGTTGGTAATGACCTATTTGTTCATATTACTCATGTCTGTTATAATTTATGGTTATAGATATTTGCATATGGATTCAATGTTTATTTAAAAACAGTTTCAGAATCCAACACAGCTTCCATTATAAAAAATAGTTTTTCTGGTGTTTTGGGTTTTATTTGTGTGTGTGTGTGTGTGTGTGTGTGTGTGTGTGTGTGTGTGTTAACTCTTTTGTTGTCATTTTTTTAGGCACCATGGTTGTTCTTTTGTGGGCTGTGGTTTGGTCAGTTACCGGCTCCGAATGTCTTCCTGGAGGAAATCTGTTTGGAATTATAATCTTGTTCTATTGTGCCGTCACTGGAGGTAAACTTTTTGGACTCATTAAGTTTCCAACATTGCCTCCCCTGCCTCCTCTTCTTGGTAAGTGCTGAATGTTTCTTGATTTCCTCAAAGCAAATGATAGTTTTTAAAATCACTCTGGACAACTTTAGGAAATAAAGGAATAAAATAGCTCAGTATTTGCTGACCTGGAGACAAAAAGGAAGATATTAATTTAAAAAAAAATTACCAAAAAAAAATAAGAAACAAAATAAAGCCGGGCACAGTGGCACATACCTGTAATCTCAGCACTCTGGGAGGCAGAGGCAGGCAAATCTCTATGAGTTCGAGGCCAGCCTGGTCTACAAAGTGAGTTCAGGACAGCCATGGCTACACAGAGAAACCCTGTCTCAAAAAAAACAAACCTGAAAAATTATTATTATGTGTGTGTGTGTGTGTGTGTGTGTGTGTGTGTGTGTGTGTGTGTACTCTGTGTGTGTGCTGTGTGCAATGTATGTTTTGGCATTTGTGTCCGAATATGTCAGAGGACAGCTTTATGGAGTCAGTTCTCTTCTTCCATCTTTATTGGGTTCTGGCGATCAAACTTAGGTGGCCAGGCTTGCGAGGCAGGACATTTTCAGCTAAGCCCTCTCTCTCTGGTTCCAGTTATTAAATGAGTTTTTTTGAACCACTCATTAGATGTGGTGCAGAAATCAGGAAATGCTACAAGGTGGGACTTGTTTGTTTTCCAGACAGGGTTTCTCTGTGTAGCTCTGGCTGTCCTGGAACTCACTCTGTAGACCAGGCTGACGTCAAACTCAAACTCACAGAGGACCACCTGCCTCTGCAGGTGTGTGCCGCCACCACATGGCTTCTTTTTATTCAGCATCCTAGCTCTAGTAAATGTGTTTATCAGTGTGACGTGTGGTGCATGTGCGGACACAGTATGAAGAGGGTAACACAGGACAGGCACGGAGAATAGAGACCTCAGGGTCTTTGAAAGAGGGATCCTTCTTTTACTTGTGGCCTAAACATGGGCAGCGTTCCCTTACAAGGACCAGGGTTCAGTTAGACGAGTTATCCACAGCTCCTAGGATGTGAAAGTTCCATACCTTCAAGGTAACCACTTTCTCTCCCAGAAAATTACACTTGCTTGGCCCTTTACCCCCTCCGCTGTCCTGGACCCCTTGTTCACCTGTCTTTTCTCAGTTTCATCAGTTAGGGTTGTTAGTCTCGTTCCTCTGAAGGTTCAAAGCTTGTTGTTGTGTTATCGTTCCTAGCATTTGTCCACTGTA
This sequence comes from Psammomys obesus, assembly GCF_907164565.1. Classification (NCBI taxonomy): domain Eukaryota; kingdom Metazoa; phylum Chordata; class Mammalia; order Rodentia; family Muridae; genus Psammomys; species Psammomys obesus. Next base: position 22,446,186 of record NW_026596095.1, read on the forward strand.
TAACAGAGTCTGTGGTCTCCTGTCTACTACTGAGTCTATGTTCTTCATCTGATATAAAATAATGAAGGCAGCCAGCAAACTGTGAACAGTAAATAAGAGAAGAGATACCATCGGACATGGCAGGGCAGTGTCCATTTGCCATGATTGTCTTCCAAACCTTTACAGTGTGTGTCTGTGTGTTTTCCTAAGCTGTCTTCTGTGAAGCTAAAACAGAATCCATATAAGTGGTTATTGTTGTTGATGGCTCAGGGAGTCTGACATTGCAAATAACTCCAGGAACTGTTTGTCCTCAGGCATGACTGAAGCATCTTATTTAGGATTTGATCATTATTCCTTCTAAATGCTATACTTTTTGTGTCCCTTCTATATTCCATTATCTGGACAATATTAACTATTCTAATCACTTTATGCATAAAGTATCTCTTTGATCCTTTTATTTATTATGTGTTTTAATGATGTATTTAACTTTGTTTCACCCAAAGACTAAGCATAAGGAAAACTACATTGTAATCTCTGTCACAAGTAAAATGCTTTAAAAAAACAAATCTCCCTATTTGAAAACGTAACTAGTCCTACTTGATCTACTCCAGGCATGCTACTTGCTGGGTTTCTCTTGAGAAACATCCCCATCATCAGTGAGAATGTCCAAATCCAGCACAAATGGTCCTCTTCTTTGAGGAGCATAGCCCTTTCTGTCATTTTGGTTCGTGCTGGCCTCGGTCTGGATTCAAAGGTAAGGAGTATGAATCTCTAATTGTTGAATAGTAAGCATGTTCTTCTGATATTACAAGTACTTAGAATCATTAAGCTTCAGGAATGAACGTGGACAACGTGCGTGGCACTCTCAGAAAGAGGGAGGCGTTTATTCCATGCAGGGCTTTTGTACTCTATGGGGCCTCGCAGGAGTCAGATGTTCCCAAACTATGTTTTGAAGGAACAGGTATCACTGTGGAGGGGAGGCCCATCTGGCTTCATTCTGGGGCCATAGGCCACAAGTGAAGTGCATGGTCAGTTAGTATGTGGGCTGGAAACACAGGCTCTGAAGTCACCTGCATGGCCATAAACTTGGCCTCAATACTCACCAATTTCATGAACTGAGGCCACTGACTTTAACATCTAAAAAGAGGAACAGTAGTTACCTATTGCGGGATTCTTGTGAGGACTGGGTACCCTGTCTCTCAAACATGTAGAACGAAGAATAAAACTAATTAACTGAAAAACCCATTAGGACAGAGCATGGTCTGACGAAGTGCTGGAGGTTGTATCGTCCACAAATTTTCATAGAACATACTAGTGTGTCCACCCTTATTTTTCAGGCCCTGAGGAAGCTGAAGGGGGTGTGTGTCCGACTGGCCATGGGTCCCTGCATTGTGGAGGCGTGTGCTTCTGCCCTTCTTTCACACTTCCTGATGGGTTTGCCATGGCAGTGGGGGTTCATACTGGGGTAATGACTTTTTTTTTTTCTTTTCATATAAAAATACCAAGGGGCATTTGGGACTTACTGATTCCATTTAAAAGAGTGTAAAATAACATTTTCTTAAAAGCACCATGAAATATACGGTAGGGACTTCAGCATCATCTCATGGCTGTGAGATATAGGTTGTATCTCTGTCCCCAACTTTTGTAGTGATTGCGGTAAACTAAACTGTAATATTTATCCTTTCAAATTATCTTATATTTATACCAGTAAAGACACAGGAGGCATAAACTGAGGTAAACATTTGCTAGTTCTGCAAGGTAATTTTATTTTCTTAACTATATACAAAGTATATATTTACAAGCTTGATTCTACAACTAAACTGCTAGCTGCTTAGAAATCTCTTTTTATGTGTGTCATTCTACCTAGCTAGTCTACATTTCTCTTGAGCTCCTCCAAACCCAAGAGGGCTCCTTACTCTCTTTCCTAGAATCCTGTTGACCTGTGTCCTGACAGCTGCTTCTCTGTTTGCCTGCAAGCCCAGAGGGGGAAAAAATCCCTATCTCTTACATGGAGCTCCTTCCAGGGGGGCACTTCCAAGCCAAAAGAGAGAGCTTTCCAAGGTCCAATTGCTATAAAAGAAGTCTCTTGCTCCTCCCCCTACACCCTTAGCAGGCTGAACCATGCCACCATCATGGTGGAGGTCCAAGCCGAGTCAGTAGGGGCCAAACCATTTCACCTAATTTATGGTGGTGTAGCTCAAGGCCAACCAGATGACTGCCTTAAAACAGGCAGAAACTTTCCATTCTTCAGCTCTCTTGTCGATGGAGGATTACATAGGCACACCTACACTGCCTCTCTCTAGGACACATCTAAATGCATCTGACATTCATTTAAGCTTTTACATTTTTCTAAAAGGTTTCCTATGTAAAATAATAAAATATCCTGCCACACTAAACTTCAGAAGAAGTTGTGCTTTGTTTTGCTTTTTGCTTTTGGTCTTCTCTATGCCTGATTCCAAGCCTGGGAGTTAGATGCTGGATCCAACCCCAGAGGCACCTTCTGCCAACAGACATTGCGATTTGGTGGTTCTCCTACACATTCCTTCTAGTGTCATGTTTTCACGTCCAGTGGGTAAGAGCGATAAGAGGTACAAGCACACATTAAAAGTTCACAGCAAGAATGTAGTGTTTACATATGGGCAAGAAGAAATTTTTACCTGTCTGCCAAAATTTAGTAGGGCTACTGAATAAATTCCACCTCCAACTCTGTGATTTCCAGTTACCTCGTCTCTCTTCTGTCTCGGTTTCCTTACTTGTGTGTATTTCATGCTGTTTGGGCAGTGGTGAATGAGTTCATGTGTGTGCAGTCCTCGAAGTGGGTCATTGGAGCTTTGTGGGTATGTAAGACGCCTCCCAGTGTCACCCCTATTGCTCTCACTGTCCCACCACCCCCATGCTCATAGCCTGCTCCTTCAAGTCTGTTGTCTTATTTGACATCTCAAGTACTAGCTGAAGCTCTGTTGCAGTAGAGAATGCTCGAGGTAGTTTTTCACACCTTAAAACGTAACTGGATATATATATGTGTGTGTGTGTGTGTGTGTGTGTGTGTGTGTATGCTGTGTTCTATAGAACTTCCTGCTTCTGTGTTCCTGGCTGTTTAAGAGACTACAGTCGTCCAATGTCTAACCTAACCTGATGTAAAAGTATAGAAAAAAAGGAGGTGTTGTTACGGATTTTGAGGTGGGGATAATGAACAGCTTGCTTAGTCCACAGTGTCTTAGTTTTGTCCTAGGTGCTGTGTCTCCGGCTGTTGTGGTGCCTTCAATGCTCCTTTTGCAGGGAGGAGGCTATGGGGTTGAAAAAGGTATCCCAACTTTACTCATGGCTGCTGGCAGCTTCGACGACATCTTGGCCATCACCGGCTTCAATACGTGCTTGGGTGTGGCATTTTCCACAGGTAATGTCACCTGTCCAGAGCATGCTGTTCTCTTAAAGTGTTTAAATCGTGGTGTGATTGCTGAAGGCAATGCCTGTAAGGGAAATGCTAGATCCCTCCCCAGAACCGTCAGAAAACAGAAGCTGTCTTGTCCCTCTCTTTGGCCTTATAGATGGAGTACGGGACAGGAGGATAGAGAGTAGGGAGGTTTACAGAAGAATAGTTTCTTCTTGAAGAGGTCTAGGAAAGTTTAAGTGTAGAAACCCCACAAAGGGTGAGTAGATTGTGTCGATAGGCACACAGGGTGAAAGGAATGCTGTGATTCTAAAACAGGAGCATTTTCAGTTCTCTTGTCTTTAGCTTTTTCTTGGGTCCTTGTAAATTAGTCTTCTGTAAGCCCAGGTTTCACAATGTTACTTTCTTGTTCTGTAACTTACGAATGTTCCCATTCCCTACGAAGACCTAATAGATAATTAATCTTTAGATGAACTCTACTCTACAACTCTAGGCAACTTATATTCCTAAGGCTTCCGTTGTACAAACCTTTAAAGTCACAGTTCTCAGCCTTAGCTATATATTAGCATTACCCAGGGAGCTTTAATTTTTTTTTTTTTTTATTGTAGGCATTACCTTAGACCAATTAAATCAGCAGCCTTGGGAATGGAAGCCAGTGTAGCCATGACTAGGAACCATGGCTTCAAAGCAACAGATTTGTCTTTGGATCACAGAGGAGGCAAGAACAAGAGGCACATGGGAATTCTTATAAGAGTCTGCTCTCGGCTTTCCCTAGCTTGAGCATCTCCTGGCTGACTCTGTTGTGTCACCTCCCAAGTACTGAGGTTAAAGGTGTGCACCACCACGCCTTCATTTAGTACATTCTTTTTTGAAATGTCTCGAGCATGATGCATCATGGATGGGCTTTTGTTTTGTTTTTAGTTGCTAGATAAGGGAATGGAACCTAGGACCTTGCTCTCGTCAGGCTGGTAACCCACTCACCTGAAACCCCAGCACACTCAGCAGGATGCTTTCCACAAGCTCACCGTTCTCCATCTAGAAAGCTGTCTTTGCCAAGTAAAATTATGGGAGGGAATTTTGTTTTAAATAAGAGAAATGCTTATTGTAGAAACAAGAAACCACAGTGACTCGTTGGTACGTTTTGTCCAAAGACAGTTGAAAAATATCTTTATGAGCTGGAGAGATGACTCAGGGGTTAAGAGCATTTGCAGTTCTTGCAGAGGACCCTCGATCAATTCCCAGCTGCATGGTGGCTCACAACCATCTGTAACTCCAGTCTCAGGGGATTTGATAACCTCTTCTGGCAGGCACACATAGGTACGCAGACAAAACACCCATACATATAAAATAAACATGAAAAGAAAAGAAAAACAGCTTTGTCTTTTAACACAATTTTGTGTACAATGTCTTGTTTTGTTTTGTTTTCTTTTTCAAGACTGGGTTTCTCTGGGCAGCCTTGGCTGTCCTGGAATCACTTTGTAGACCAGGCTGGCCTCGAACTCACAGCCTTCTGCCTGCCTCGGCCTCCCCACATGCTGGGATTAAAGGCATGGGTTGCCACACCTGGCTTATGTAGGAAAGATATTCAGAATTAAATTTCCTGAGCGCAGCCATGCAAAGAAAACATAATAATTTAACATAAATAAACATAAATAAAACATAATAAAAAATAATAATTTTTTAATGTAGAGCACAGGAAGTGCTGGAAGAATCCCCTTCCATGCGGCTATTTGCTTTAGCTTGATGTTAGACTAGAGCTTGTGTAGTTATGGGTTTAAGCGTCCTCACGGAAGTTTTTTCTTTCCATGTGTTTTTCAGGGTCTACAGTTTTTAACATCTTCAGAGGCATTTTGGAGGTGGTAATTGGTGTGGCCGCTGGATCTTTTCTTGGGTTTTTTATTCAGTACTTTCCAAGCAGTGACCAGGTAAAAAAAAAAAAAGCCACTGAGAAAATCAAGCTATAAAATTGTCAGTGGAAGAACCTTCTAGAACTCTATAACACCTTCCCCAGAGCTGGATGTGCAAGACACAGTTGAGGAGATGGTTTTTAAATTGCTGATTGCAGGACATAGTTGAGGAAAGGGTCCCCAATTTTAAATTGCTGATTGATCTGTTGGTGCTATGCCTGAGTTCGAGGAGAGCTGCCTACATGGGGTCGTAACACTGATCTGCAAAACAATATCAGTTACAAAATAATAGGATACACAGGGGAGTTGTGTAGTATTCAACTAAATCAAAATTTGTAATGGCTTTTTGCACCCAGTTTAGTATCAAAATACTTTAATAAGACTTCCAGCATCTTACTACGACATGGTAAAACATCTCTCGTCAAAGTTTTTTCTTAGTGAAATGCAGCTTGTTTCCCTTCACTCTTCTAACATTAAAAAATCAGGTAGAAGCGTTATCTTTAGAAAACATATTATTTTGAAATTTCAGAAGATTGATAATGGCAGTGGAAACCTAACCAACGCAAGTGTTGTGTGTAGAACATTGTTTTTTTCATCTGAATCCTAGGTATAGGACGATTGATTGTTAAAAATCAGTTATTCGAAATAATTGAGCTAATCAACTTTTTTTTTTTTCTTCCAGGGCAACCTTGTGTGGAAGCGATCCTTCCTGGTTCTGGGTTTTGCTGTGTTCGCTGTGTTCAGCAGTGTCTACTTTGGCTTTCCAGGGTCAGGAGGACTGTGCACACTGGTCATGGCTTTCCTTGCAGGCATGAGGTGGAGTGACAAGAAGGTGAACCTCATTGTCATTTCTTTTTTTTTTTTTTTCTTTTGGTTTTTAGAGACAGGGTTTCTTGGTGTAACAGAGCCCTGGACCCACTTTGTAGACCAGGCTGGCCTTGAAATCACAGAGATCTACCTGCTTCTGCCTCCCACGTGCTGGGATTAAAATAGTGCACCGCTATCTTTAGGTTGAAGATCTGATATCTTACCAATTGAGATATTCAGACTTATTTTTTTTATTGTAATTTCATGTACTCATGACTCTTTTTTGATAAAATTCTTTTCAGCTCTTTATTAATGTTATATCAGCAAAATCTTTCATCACAAGAGCTATTTTCTACACATACAGAAACATATACCCAGTGTCTATATGCAGGTGCTTTTTGCCCATATATACCAATCAATCTATGACTTAATGTCTTTGCTTAAAATACATTGTGGTCATATGATCATGATCTCTTCCTATTCCCTTATAGATGCAGAGCATCACACTAGATGGCTGGGCCACATTCGTTTTTTGAGACAAGGTTTTTCTGCATAGCTCTGGTGGTCTTAGAACTTGCTCTGTAGGCCAGGCTAGCCTCAAAATCAGAGATCCTCCTGCCTCTGCCTCCCAAGTGCTGGGAGTAAAGGTGTGCACCAGCACTGCCCATTGGGATCAGTTTCTTACCAATACATGCTAATTTGTTGTGCTTCTGTGATACAATAGTCATTGTTTTAGTAAATCCTTACATGTACCATATTTCTTAGACTCTAACACATTATCAGTTCTAAAAGCCATTCTTATTTGCATACTACTAAGAAAAATATTGACAAATTATGATATAAAATCTTAGCTGGAAAAATGTTTTTTAAAAATATCTTTACAGCAACAAAATACTATGTTTTCTAAGGTTCTTCATAGGATAAATCTCTAAAAGTAGGATTGCCTTAGGGAAGAGTATGATTGTGTATAAATTTGGTCATGTAAACTTGCTTGCACATTTATTTGGTAGTATCAACTTGCTCTTTTAGTAGGCTGAGCCAGTTTCTGCAGTGAGAATTTTTGGTTTCTTTAAAAACACAGATATGTTGTGGGAACATGTCTTTGTTCTAATCACAGGTATGGGATATGGGGCTTCTCCACAGTGTCCACAGCAGCTGATTATGATTTGCCTTGTGCTCTGTCAGGGGCGTTATTTTGACATCTGCAGATAGTTTCTGAAAGTGCATTGTAAGACCTGGGGTCTCACAGCTCAGGAGTTCAAGATCGCGCCCTTCCCAGAAACTCCCACAGACCACGGACTCGTTGCAAAAGCAAGAGGTTTATTAACCATTGCGCAATGGGGTCACCCCTGCCGGTCAGCAAAGAGTGGCACCGGGAGACAAAGGCTTTAGGTTTTTAAAAGAAAAATTGCGGGAGATTTGAAGTTGCAGTTTTGGCAATTTAGGATTGGATGAGGAAGTTATAAAGTAAGATAATTGGTTAGTCTTAGGTGCTCAAGCTTGGCCAGTCCTGCCAAGTGTGGATGCAGCTGCAATTGAATGTGGAGGTGGTTAGCTCATCTTTGAAGATAGGGGCTGCAGACTTTTGGCTGGAGGTCAAAAGCTACTCAGAAGGGTTGGTTTCTAAGAAACATTATCTCGAAGATAAGGGTCTGGTCCTTCTTTTTGCTGAGTGAAGGTCATTGCTTGCTCACTTTTTTTATATCTGTCCTCACAGATAGGGTCACATTTCTCCATTCTCTGGAAAGGTACTAAGAGGCTTTAGCTTAACCTGAACCTAAAACTCAAAACTATAGGCTTTAGAAGACATACAGGTTACAAAGTTAGTCTAACCCTTTCAGCATGACATTTGGAACTGTGGGGACTCTAGAGAGGGTATGTAAATGCCAGAGCCTTGAGAGGGGCTTCGGCAGCTGCGGCCTCTCCTGCTGCTGCTGCTGCTGCTGCTGCTGGTTGCTGTTGCTGCAGTTTGCCAAGTGGTCATGCACAAAGAGATGAGAAACAGAAATTGAATACCCTGATGGTGAAGATCAAAGTTGCCCCAAAGAGCTTGACACCTCATATCAGCAGGAACTAGTCTAATAAAAATGATGCCACCCTTCCCCTCTATCCTTCTTTCTTCCCTACCTAGTGTTGGGGGATGAAAGGGTAGAACAAGGGTGGAAGAGAGTAAGAAAGTCACTAAGTAGGGAATGCCGGCTACAAGTTCATTCCTAGCGATATTTTGTGAGAGGATCGATTTATGATGTCCTGGGGTATTTTACTAACGTGTAGATGAAATGTGTGTCCTGTTCTGCTCTAATTTATTTCTACACATGTGAATCCAGTCATCTAGGCATTTGGTGACAGCCTTTTTATACTTTGCTTTATACTTTATTTTTTTAATATTTTATTTAATATTTTTTTAATATTTCATTTGTTTTGTGTGCATGCATGTTCTATGTGAGGGTATTAGATTACCTCAAACTGGAGTTGCAGACAGTTGTGAACTGCCATATGGGGTGCTGGGAATTGAGGTTATACCATCTGTCTTCCTCTGTCGCTCTCCACCTTTCTCTTGAGTAGGACCTCTCACTGAATCTGGAACTCAGTGCTTTAGACAGACTGTCTGGCCGGACAGCTCTGGGAATCTGCCTGTCTCCACCCCTGATGCTGAGCTGTGCATACTGAGCCTGGCTTTTGCCTAGACACTGGAAGCTGAGTGCAGCTCTTCATGCCTGCACAGCCAGCACTCTACCCACTGAGCCGTCGCCTCATCCCTAATGTAAACATTTCAAGCTTTGACACATCATCAAACTTTGGTCTGGACCTGTATCTCATCCTTGTCCCGTAGTGTGATATAGAGTCTGTGAGCTTAGATTTCTCCAGCTAATCTCAACTCTACAAGTTACTAAAGTGTATAATCTTAAGTAATCAGTTTTTTCCTTAAATATGTAGGTCCCAGCTTGGTGGCAAGTGTCCTTACTCTCTGACCCTTCCTTCCAGCTCTGGCTTTTTTCTCTGAAAATAAAAAGTAGGGCATAGAGAGATGGCTCACGCGGAAAGAGCACTTCTATCTCTTAATTCCCACTACCCACAAAGTGCCTCACAAGTGTTTGTAACTCACTTGTAGGGGATCGGATACCTTCTTCTGGTCTCCACAAGTGCACATAGTATATGCAGGGAAAACACCCACACACGTAAATTAAATCTAAAATTTAACAAAAATAAAAATAATCTCACAGAGAAAAGCCATTATTTCTTCCTCTTTCAGTGATGCTGAATTATATTTGCATACTCTCCTTCACTCTGTAGTCACAGTGAAGCTAAAATTAAGCAAGCTAAAATTACTAGTCTTGGATTTTTTTTTTTTCCCTTTTGGACACAGGGTATCATATTGCATTCTGGTCTCAGTTTTACTGTGTAGCCAAAGCTGGTCTTGAACTCCCAATTTTCCTATCTCACAGAGCTTGGTGCTCAACTATTTGGGTAGATTTGTGACATTTGGCTAGGTTAGCTGTCTGGCCACAGGGTTCCAGAGATCCATCTGCCTCTGATTTCTTATTTATAGATTTCAAATTCTTATTCCAAATCAAACAAACCATTTTTTTGGCAGTAATAGCTCCACATAATGAAGTTTTCTTTACTTCTCTTTTAGTCAGAGGTGGAAAAGATAATTGCAGTTACCTGGGACATTTTCCAGCCCCTTCTTTTTGGCCTGATTGGAGCAGAGGTCTCTATTGCGTCTCTCAGACCAGACACTGTTGGTAAGAATTTCACAGAGATTCTTGGGCTAAAACTATACCTTCAAATCCTGATCTGGAATACCTTCAGTGGGAATGTGTTTCCCATTGTCTCAATTACATAAAGGATTAACTATGATCTCAGTCTTCAGAGAGGTTGGCTACAGAGTAATGCTTGTTAATCTAAGTGAAAAATCAGCCATTGCCTGCCCCTCAACATAAAGATGTTTATCTAGCTCTGTCCTAATAAGACCTAGAATTTTAAAGGTGCTAGTTAGTTCCGTAATGTTCTCGTAGGATGGAAATGTTTGGGATTTGTTTTTTGTTTTTTTTCAAGATTTATTTATTTATTATTTATACAATATTCTTCCTGCATGTGTGCCTGCCCGCCAGAAGAGGGCACCAGACCTCACTATAGATGGTTGTGAGCCACCATGCGGCTGCTGGGAATTGAACTTAGGACCTCTGGGAGAACAGTGTTCTTAACCTCGGAGCCATCTCTCCAGCCCCTGTCTTGATTGGCAGCACTGCACTTGCAGTTAGTTAATTTGTAAATATCGTTCCTCTCCTAACATTCCAGTATTCTTCCACTCATAGCAGGAATCCTATTCCTTGCCACCCCTGCTGAATTGCACATACTTCCCTTTGTTCTTACTCATCTCAAAAGGCATGTACGTGTAGATGTAGTGTCTGTGTGTCTGTGTGTGAACACAGGTGCACCCATGTACCAGTGCCTGTGTCTGGACATCTGAGTGTGTACACAGGTGCACACACCTACCAAGGCACGTGCGTGGAGGTTCTCACTTGCCGCTTTGCTGAAGTAGAGTCTTTCATGTTTCTGCCACTGTGCTTCACATCCCAGGCAAGCTGCCCTGCAAGCTTCTGAGTCAAAGCATCTCTGCCTCCCATCTGAGGAGTGCTGGGATTACAGATGAGTGCCACAGAATCCAGTTTTTCAAGCAAGTTCCAAGAGCTGAACTTGGGACATCAGCCCTATGGGGCTAACTCTTTAAAGCCATCTCTCTGGTCATTTCTTCTATCATTGGAAATGCCACCCATGGTTTTCTTCTCTTTAGAATTTGACAAGTTTCTAATGCCACATTTCTTAAACAGAGATCCTTTCTTTCGGATACATGCCAAACATAGGTGACGTTTGATGACATTGTGTCAAGTGAAATAAGATGGTCACAAAATGCAAGTGCTCATCACTCCACTTCCAGGAGCACTATGGAACTAGTAAGGCACAAACTAGCACTACGGGCCAGGGGTAGAGGGAAATAGGAAATTGCTATTTAATGGGCGTACAATTTAAATTTTGCAAATGAAAATGTCTGTTCACACAATAGCATGAATATTCTTAATGCCACCGACCTACACATTTAAAAGCAGTGAAGATGGAGGGCCATGGAAGATGGCTCAGCAGCTACAGGTGATTGCTGCACAAGCCAGGAGACCCGAGTTTGAGCCCCAGAGTCTACATAGAGGCAGGAGGAGAGAACCAGCTGCACAAGGTTGTCCTTTCCGTGTCTGACCACTACACTCCCTGTGGCACACAGAGACAAAGGCAGATTTTTAAGTTGGTGAACGTTGCACGTTAATATTATTAGAATTAAAATATACTGAAACTATAGATAGATGATAGATGGCTTTTCCATTTCACTTACCCGGTCAACTGCCACACTGCCTCCATTTCCCACCTTTGACCGTCTCAACAGCAGGGACAGCCTTGCGGTTCGTATCTGCTCCAGTCTCTTTCTTGGAACCCATCCATCCAGCTTCTACTCCACCACACAGCCGATGGTGCTTGTCAAGATTACCTAGCTAAATCCAGTCTTTGAACTACACTCTCATCCACGTTGGTTGTTACTGTCACTTTAAAACATTCTTCCACTGATGTCTACTGTTTTCAACACCCACAAGAAGGTGTAGGTGTATTTTTTATATTACTTTATTTTGATTCTTATGTCTACCTCCGATCTCTACCCTAATCCCTTCCAACACCCCAACACCTGGTCGGAGAAACAGAAGGTCAGTGGGAAAAGAGGTCGTTGAGACCTTTTTAGACTACTTCCTGCTGATTAGGGGCATTGAGTTCCTTGGGACAAGTCCAATTTTTGTCTCATCAGGATACCTCCAACTTCTTGTCTTTTTTCTCTCAACCACTTGACAAACCAGCAGCTCAACATCTAATTAAATTTCCTTTGTAAGTATTCAAATATGTGTGATTAAATTCTGGTTTTAAGCTGGGCATGGTGGTGCACATCTTTAATCCAAGCATTCAGGGAGGCAGAAGCAGGTGGATTTCTTGAGTTATGAGGCGAAGCTGGCCTACAGAGTGAGTCCAGGACAGACAAGGCTACATAGAGAAACCCTGTCTCGAAAAACCAAAATAAATAAATAAATAAATATTCTGCTTTTATAAAGGAAAGCTCTTAAACAATGGTATGATTGATCTTGTTCATTTATTTAACAATCCTATGTAACCATCTTGTATTTAATATTTTAACATTATTTCTATTGCTAGTATTTTGAAATGTAATTTCTCCTATCATCCCATTATTTCTAAAACCTGAATATTTCTTTCAGGTATTTGTGTTGCAACTCTTGGCATTGCAGTGTTGATACGAATTCTGACTACTTTCCTGATGGTGTGTTTTGCTGGTTTTAACATAAAGGAGAAAATATTTATTTCTTTTGCCTGGCTTCCAAAGGCCACAGTCCAGGTAGGTAATGATCACTAGAGAGGCATATCATTTTAACTGTTACCTCTGTGTGACACCATAAAATATGGAGTAAGAAGACTTACCTAAATTAGGAGGAATTAAACAGTTGATAAATGACAGAAATAAGTGAGTGAATACATGGTTGAATAGTTGGGTTTATGAAGATTTTACACTAATCTACTCTAAAAGTTTCATTTGTAATGGCTCATTTAAATTTCTTTGGGTCACCAGAGTAAAGGTAAAAAAATTTCCAAAAATTTCTCACATGACTAGAAAGCAGTGGTGACCAAGGGGAGTTGAACTTTTATCCTTCAAAACATTAAGTCACCTGAAAAGAACCATCTTAACTCTTCTTATCCCCATTACCCAAGAAAAAAGAAGGGAGGAAATGAGGAAGGCAGGAGGCAGGCAAGCAGGAAGTATCGAGTGAGCATGGCTCATCTTAATGTTTGGAAATCCTTCAATAGTAATATGATTGATGATAAATTATATTGTCCAGATCTTTATACATTATACATAATACATTATACATAATGAAAGAAAAAGTAATTGCAAAGAAATTCAGATTTTGTTTGTTTGTTTTGTTTTGTTTTGCTTTGTTTTTGAGACAGGGTTTCTCTTTGCAGCCCTGATTGTCCTAGAACTCTCCCTGTAGACCAGGCTGGACTTGAACTCAGAGGGAAATGCCACTAAGCCTAGCCTAAAAAGGAATTTAGAAATGCTTTGCAGGAGCTAGCATGGTGCAAAACTTCAAGATATTATATAAAAGGCTTATCGTTTGCTTATAACTTAATTTATATTCTTTCAACCATCTCTTAATCACTGTCATAACTAATATGATATAAATAGTTCTTATATTATTTAGAGAGTAATGATGAGGGAAACGTCTGCACATGACCACACAGATGCAAATTTCTGTGCTTTTTCTGAGCTGCAGTTAGTTGAATGTACAAATAAAGAATAGCTATAGAATGACTATTGTTTTTTTATGGAATTTTAGTTTCTCTTTTGTTGTTATATAGAAAACAAGGAGGCTAATATATGGGTGTGTATGTACAAAATATATATACATATGTGTGTGTGGTTCTTAGTGCCTTGGTCTGTGATCTCTTATAAAAAATATTTTTAAAGAAATATATTTCAAATCAATGAATGCATGCATGCCCTCAAACATACATACGCACATATACAAAACAGAACTGGGAGAGAAATAAATATTGCAATGCAGTAAGCGATGCTTTTGCCAAGAGTTCATAAAATGTTCCGTTACTTGTTGCACAGGATAACCCTAACCCATAATAACAAAGAGCCTAACAAGCAACAAAGGAACTGAATAGGTTACTTTTCTCTTTCTTTCCAGTAGTCTACATGGGCATTCCAGGGATGACAGAGTGATTGTCACTCTGAGCAAGTGCCTCTTATCCATAGTTCAAGTTGTGCTGCCACTGTCTTCCAGTGGGAGAGGGGAGAGGGATATGTGCCCAATCTATTCTGGATAACAGTCTAGGCCAGTATCTGATCTCCACTGATCACTCGGCAGCCAGGGCACAGATATGCAGTTAATCTAGTTGAAAAAGAATGAAAACATGAGATCTCTGTTTCATCAGCAATGTTTCATTTCATCAGCTGAAATCCAGGAATTCTGGCACAGAAGAAAGAAGGGGCACCCAGAAACCTATGGGCAACAAGAGTCTATCACTGTGTCACTGATATCCATTTTCTCTCTTATTAGCTTAGAAGCAAACATTGTTCTTTTTGGTATAAGGAGTTAACCAAACGGATTCATGTACCTTTCCCTGTGTGAACTAATATTACATTTGGCCTCTAAAAGAAAATGAGAACTTTCATAATACATTGCAATAGACACAAATTAAATAAAATACTTCACCAACTCCTGGGGCAAAGGATTCACCAGATCTCTAATAAATTTAACATCATTTTGAAGGCCTACCACTCCCATGGTTCAGACTGTTTTCAGAACTACTATATGCGCCAGAGAAAATAGGCTGATTTAAAATTTCACCCTCTTCTAATAAATACAACCTCCCCTTTAAGCTTTTTATTTCTTAAAGTGATACAAACAGAAACTAAACTTGACCTTAACCAAAAGACCAAGATGGGGTAAGTGTTTTCTTTATTAACAAAATTTTAAAGTTAAAATACAAAGCAAGCAGCAATTTCCATCTTTTGCAAGTGCAATTTATCTTCTACAATATTTTATTAATACTGTGAGCCTGTTTTTTTCCTAACATTTTGAAACGTACAGAGCTTATAGTACACGACTAATGTGTACCTGTGGCATAAAGAACTTACTCTCCATGGAAGGAGGGAGGCTTTGTAGATGAGCAAACCTACTAGAGTACACTTTGAAAGAAGGCCAATTTGATTTAGTTGAGCAACAGGAAAAGCCACTTGTTTTCTCAAATAATAAAATGTCAATTTTGAAACATGTGCTTGTTTCCCAACCTTGTGCTAAAACTTTCATAGGCCGCTATTGGGTCTGTAGCTCTGGATACAGCAAGATCACACGGAGAGAGGCAGCTAGAAGATTATGGAATGGATGTGCTGACAGTGGCATTTTTGGCCATCCTTATCACAGCACCAATTGGAAGCCTACTGATTGGTTTGCTTGGTCCCAGGCTTCTCCAGAAATTTGAACATCAAAACAAAGAGGAAGCTCAAGAAGAGAATTCTGTACAGGTTCAGAGGTAAGAAAAAGGTCAATTATAATGGCTAGAAAACTGTGTCCAGAATCTAATTGCATCAAGATGGAATTCAAAATACATAATGTTGAGGTTCAAAACGTATTAGAACCAAACACAATTCACAGTTCATAATCAAGGGAGAGGCCAAGGGCCTCTTCTGCTCCCTGGAGTTTGAGCTCAGTACTGTTAACTGTCAGTTTCATGATTAGCAACCTTGAATGGGTTTGGCTTCCTCTTCCTTTTTTACTTTTGCCACCAAAATGTAGTCTGTTGTCAGTTTCTGTCCTCACTCTTGCCTGTTCCCTTCCTGCCCACCTCGCTGCCTTTCTAAGAAGTGTTGAAACCGGTTGGTCTTACTGACATTTTAAAGTAGATGAAGAAACTTCATTGATACCTGCCAAAGACCAAAGGAAAACTACACACACACACACACACACACACACACACACACACGCACAAACACACACACACACACACTTCACTTGGTGGATGAAGCAAGTATTTTTATTTTTTCCCTACAGCTTATATTATCCTAGCAAAATCTTTTACACTTGACCCCACTACAAATTACCTTAAAGCCTTTTTTTATTATTATTACATTTATCTGGTGTGTATATAGGTCAGAGGACAGCTGACAGTTGGTTCTCCCCTTCCACCATGTAAGGCCTAGCAATGCAATTCAAGTTGGTATTTTTTTTATGACAAGTACTTACCTGCTGAGCTATTTTACTGGCCCTAATCTTTTAAAACAAGGGAGAAAACAACTTTCAATCTTCATAAACATATCCACATCATGCTGAAGGTGGAAAGGTGTTATAATGAAGAAAAAAAAAAAAAAGACAAGTTTTCATTGTCACTGAAAAAAAAAGGGGGGTAAAATTTGAATTAGCCCTTGTATTGGTCAGCTTTTTATAGTGCTCGCAAATTATGTGCAACAGCCCACTTATAAGGTAGACATTTTGAATTATAGTTTTAAAGGCTTCAGTCCATGGCTAGTTAGCGCCATTGCTTTTGAGCCTGGGGTAAGCCCGGCGTGGAATGTGTGGCAGGGGAGAGCTGCCAGATGAAGAAGAGTTAAATCTCGATTCCCAAATCCCTCCAAAGGCACGCCCCCAGGGATCTAACTCCTCCCACCAGGACCCACTTCCTGTAGTTTCTGAGGCTCCCAGGAGGTCTACAGGCTGAAGACCAGCCCTTTAGTTCTGTGGGCTTTGGGGGAACATTTCAACTCTAAGCCATTAAAGATAACAGATCTTTAATGGTGAATTTAAAGAGAGACAGGGCCAGCAAGGCAAGTCAGGAGGTAAAAGTGCTTGCTTCCTGAGCCTGACAACCTGAGCTGATGCTAGATCCAATATGGCAGAGGACAAGCACCATTCCACCAAATTGTCCTTTGACCTCCATATATCACGTTGTGGCATGGAAGCACCTGTGAGCATATGCACACACAATAAATACTAAGCAGATAAATGCGCTAAACACAATATAACATTCAGTAGTAAAGGCTGTTTTGTGTCAGGAAAAAGATAGAAAATGCACTTGTCCATTTAAGTAGTTGGTCTTTTTCCAATAATACTTGTTTTCATGTATTTTAGGAAGCCTGGAGGTTCTATTACAGAAGCCTGATGGACCATGTTCTCCATTCTACCTTCAACCAGAGTGACTGTATTTCCCTTTGTTTCAGATGAAAAATTTCCCATGAAATTTCATAAGCAAAAAAATAAATAAATAAAAAGTTTTATACTGCTAACAGTTCCTTGGGTGTCTTTTCCTGAGAGAGATTGGAAGATGAGCTACTTTAAAAAATGAAACATTCACAGTTTTGTTAAAATCTTGACACATTTCTTCTTAAAATATTTAAAAAATTCATATAAAAAGCAATGATTGTTTGTTTCTTTGAATTGGAACTCCTAATCAGGTATGGTGGCACATGCCTGTAATCCCAGCACTTGGGGAGGCAGAGGCAAGAGTATTGTTATGAGTTTGAAGCCAGCCTGTTCTACAAAGCAAGTCCAGGACATCCAAAGCTACACAGAGAAACCCTGTGTCAAAAAGCAAAACAAAGCAAACAAACAAAAAGTGGAACTCCATTGTACTTTTATGAACATCCAATACAGTAGTTATTATTTTTCTTTTTTAAAATCTGTATGGGCCAGGTGGTAATAGTACATGCCTTTAATCCCAGCACTCCGGAGGCAGAGGCAGGCAGATCTCTGTGAGTTTGAGGCCAACCTGGTCTACAAAGGGAGTCCAGGACAGCTAGGGCTACACAGAGATCCCTGTTTCAAAAAACCAAACCAAAACAAAAAAACTATGTGGCATGAAAGTGAAAGTAGACCAGTTTAAGGGAACAAGGAGGACTAATGGGAGGTGGAGGGGCAGAAAGCAGAAGAGTGATGGGTGGGGACACATGCCACTATACACACATACGAATGTTTTAATTCAAAAGTTAAAAACATACTTGAACTTTAACAAAAGCTGAAACCATGAAAAGCATGAGAAAAGTAGGAGATATTGGGATTTAAAATAAGAGACATACTATTGCTTAGGTGAGAACAAAACACAACTATAAAATTTTTTCCAATTAAAAATTTCAATTTAGTGTAATACAAATCAGAAGCCCAAAGGACTTTTTTTTTTCTAATAGAACAAGAATAGTTAATAGAATCTATCTCAAGTACAGGTGCTAAGCAATTCTTACCATATTTCCAGATGTTCTTCAGTTTGTTCAAAATAGTTGAAGGCTATCACTAATTTTTTTTTTTGCTATCACTGTTTCTATGCACACACATCGTTGCCCATGTGTGATGTGTCTGATACACAGAGTTCTCACCCTAATTTATTCTAAATGAGTTTCTTCCAGTACTGATTCTCTGAGACAAGACACATTTAGACAGTTCTTTCTTTCATTTCCTCATGGTCAAAAGCACTTGTGCAATTTTTTTTTACACTTTTAACACATGTTTAAGTTTTCTTTTTGATATCATAATCGAGTTCTTAAGGGCTTGTTCAATTTTTTAAAATGTATGGACAAACAGATCCAAAACGTATGGACAAACAAATAGCCTACGGATGGACACACTCAATGGCAGTAAAAAAGATCCTGAGATCTTTTTTTTTTTTTTTTTTAAGGACAAAGGTCTCGCAGTGGGGAGAGGACAATCCATCAAATATTGATGCTAGACACCTGGACACCACAAGTGTTTCTTAAGGTGAGAGTGACATGCTCACGTGGTGCTCAGGAGGCAGAGATGGGAGGATGATGTGCTTTCTGCAGCCCAGGACCTGCCTGGCCCACACAGCACGAGCCCATCTTAAGAGACAAGATATGTCACGGACATAAATGTAAAATATGATGATGAAGACAGCACAGAACATACACGTCACCTTAGGTTAGGCAATGGCTTTTTACTTAAAACCAAAAGAACAGTCCATAGGATTAAACATAAACACATCAGACTCTTACTGTTCGGTTCTCCTCTCCAGAGACTCTGGGCTGTGCTGGGGTGGCTCAGTAGTTAAGAATAGTGGCTGCTCTCATAGAGGACCCTAGCTTAATTCTCAGCAACGACACAGTCTCATAAATATCATTAACTCCAGTCCCAGGGACTCTTTTACCTCTGTGGGCACCAGGCATGTATGTGGTTCAATACACACAAGTTGCCAAAATAGCCATACACTGAAAAATAATAAAACAAATACTTTTTCAAAAGTTTGTTGTTTTTAAATAAGATTAAAAAAAAAAAAACCACAGACTGGGATGAGAATGGTTTAGATACTCAACGCTCAAAAGGTATACAAATTATGGATAGGATGGTAACATATCATTAGGGAGTTACAAATTAAATAATAAAACTATCACATACACATATCACATCATTATGTTCTTAGTTAGAATGGACACTTGTAAATAGTAAATTCTGGCAAAGATGATAGGGATACAAAGTGATGTGGCCATTTTGAGAGCAATCTGATGGTTTCTTAGCACTGATTGGCTCAACATTATATACTCAAAGGAGTAAAAAAGTATGTATGCAAAAAGCTGTTCATTTTTGTCTCTAGTCTTCATAACTGTCAAAACTTAGAAATAATCAAAACACCCTTCCACGGGTGAATGGATAAACCTCTACATGGTACTACTAAGCAACTGTTAAAAAAAAAGAAGAAAGAATTTAAAAAGAAACTAAAAAGTACAGCAAAACAGATGGATGGATGGATGGATGGATAGATGATAGACAGAGATAGATAGAAAAGTAGATAGATAGATAGATAGATAGATAGATAGATAGATAGATAGATAGATAGATAGAAAAGGTCGGGCTAGGGATTCAGCCTAGCTGGTAAAATTCTGGACACTATGTATGGATCTGAGTGCCTCACATACTTTGACATCCATGATTATGAGAGAACAGAGTTTTGTTTTAATTTTTAAAGACCTATATAAATTCCCACATACAGCATACATTGTATATTATGTTAAGGGTTTTTTTGTTTGTTTGTTTGAAGACAGGGTTTCTCTCTGTATCCTTGACTGGTATGTTAAGTTTTAATTGTCATGTTTAGAACAATCACTCGAAGCTCTGAAATATTTCGTTTTAGCCAACATTTTCTGTCTGTAAATAATGCTATTTACCTGTTCTTCAGGGATGGTAGAGGTGGTTACTATTGACAGAGGTGATTTGCTGGCAGTGTCTAAGAATTCCTATGTAATTCGACTAACAAGAAAGATAAAGAAATGAAAACAGTGATGGTTATATCCACCTGATCAAGAGTTGGGTTTCAAGTCCGTAAACCTAATGTGAGGAAACCACCTATAATCCCAGTACTTGGGAGACCAAAGCAGGAAGCTAGTGAGACCTGTTTCAAAAATAAAACAAAATGAAAAGACGTTAACCTTGAAATAATGTTAAAGGAAATATTAAAATAAAACCCATGCGATTAAAGATTTGAGAGATTTACTAGGAAAGCAAAAAGATTCTCCATTAAGTCCATTAAGAGTACCGCCCCCTCGGGCCCCGCCCTTCTGCTTCCGGCAAATGCCAGCCCTGTTTCCGTCCTGGAGCTTGAGTGCTTGGTTCTCCTGACGCCCTGCCCTGCGCGTGGCTTCTGGGACGACGGTTGCTGAGTCCCTGGGCCGGTGAGAGTTGCTAAAGGAATTGTAGGTACGGCCAGTTTTCCCCATTCTTCTGCTCCAGGCCCGTGGGTACCGCTCTCACTGTCACCCCCTGTTCCTTCGCCAAGGAAGGCCTCCTTCCTTCCCTTCAGAGGGAGCTCTCTCACATGGCTCCATCACACCGGAAGCCCTCTTCCGTTTTCTTCCTGATTCATTTCTTTCCGCTCTTCTTTCCAACGCATGTCTCTGTTGTTTCCTTCTCTCAACAGTCCTTGCAAATAAGAAAGAAGAGATCTTTCCATCAAGACTGAAAGCAAAATTAACCCACCTGCCCGATGCTATTTATGCTAATGGTGAATCCGGGGAGATGAAGCTTCCTGCGTACCCGTAATTGCAAAAGTGTTCCAGGATTGGTTTCTGATTGCCAAAAGGCTCTCGTTCCTTCCCTCACACCCCTGACCGAGATTCCTCTTGGCTTTATCACAGTGGACAAGCACTTAATTAACATCCATGTTTTTTAAGGATTAAGGACTGTAGTTGCACCCACAGTGTGTCAGAAGTCCTGATGGTGCTATATGGTGGAGCTATTGAAATACTACACTGTTAAAATGCCCTAAAAGCTTGTCGCCGTTAGGTTGTTTCCTGCCAGAACGCAAGGTATTTTAAGACTGCAGACACACTCCTGAAAAATCAGGTAGGTTGAGTAATTTTGATAGCATCAAAAATAATGCTAATTGTCTTTTATTTGTGGTTGTTGCATGTTTAATAGTTAGAAATTGGCCAGTCATATAATATATATATATATATTTACTTTTGCACACAGTGCCTCAAACCCTGTGAAAGATCAGATTGATGGAGAGGTGCTGTTGGCCACCTGTCATACTTCTGACTTTCCACAGGGATACATTGAATTCAGTGAATCAGATGATTGCAGAACAGTACAAAAAAAATATTTTTTTAATACTTACTATTACATGTGGCAAATTCATTCTCCGTTTTCATTATCACACCTATAAAAGGTACATACAGGAGTCGGGAGGATCGTGTATAAAGTGCCTATTGTACAAACAAAAGAATCAGAGTTTGAATCCCTGTCACCTGCATATGCCAGGCATTGTACGGTGTTCCAATAACCCTAGCTGGAGGGAGAAAGACAGGTGGCCAGTCAGTCTAACCAAGGGGGTGGACCTGAGTTCAGTGAGAAAGCCTGGCTCAAAAAATAAAAGGTAGCAGCTAGGGACATGGCTCAGTGAGTTTTCAATGTAAGCATGAGGACCTGAGGTCAAATCCCTGGATCCCCCAAAGATGCTCATCATCCCTTGCAATTAGGAAAAAGGCATAGGGTATCATCTACCTACCTACAAACCTATTTACCTAAAACTACAGTTAATACATATAAGTATATATACAATATACATGTATAGGTTAATGAAAATGTCCCATCTGGGATAACAATGCGCCCCCAAGAGCCATAGACTGTCTAACAAAAACCCCAACACCAGACAGGAGAAGCCCTCCATTTAAGTTGTTGATCAGGGTTGTCCAGGACACTTCCACAACATTATAGGCTCTTGCTCTTGCCCTTGCTTGCATCCTAGAGGTGGAAGTTGAGTCCCTATTGGCTCAAGACACCATGCACTTCAGACACAGAATGCAGAAGACCTGATCTGGATCAGACTTGAAAGCTTCCTATCTTGAGTAGTGGCTAAGAAGTATCTCAAAAAATGTTCATCATGTCTTAGAATGGCGAAGATAAAAACAAACATGATAGATAAGCCATCTTCATTTGCTTAAAGGTCGGCTCTTAAGCATATCTATTATCTTGGTTGAACCCCTCAGTGACCCATGACAATGCACCAGTTTTGTGGTACAGTCTTACTTGGATCTCAAAGCCACATGAATACTGTTTCTCTTAGCCTCCGACATTCTTCTCCGCCCCCAGTGCTACACTGTGCTTCAAGCAAGCTAGTCATCCCAATCTCCAAACACAGTAGACTTTATCTTCAAGCTTATGCTTGAGTCAGTGCACTCTCCATAGACTCCACTTCTACTTCTGCCAGTTAAGTTTTTACCCAGCTTGCTGTCAAAGTTCTATTCAAATTTCACATCTTTCTTACTTTGTTGGAGAAGATCCTTAATACTTTTAAGCATCCAATATGTGTAATCTATTTGAGTTTTCAGTTCTGTGTCTGCTTGTCTCGTCTAGTGTGACCCTTCAACCTCTAGATAGCAAGTACAAGTCATATATATGTATGTGTGTATATACATATATATGCATGTATATGTATGTATCTACATGTGTATATATATTTATATATCCGTATGATATAGATGTATATTATAATAGATGCTCAGTCATTTTATTGAATTAAACTGAACTATAAAAAGTGTTAACTATTAAACTGAATTTTAAAAAACAAATACTGGAGATGTGCGAAAATGAGAACCTTCCATTTTTTTGTTTCCTTTTGACAACTCTCTCCTCATGTTTTTTTTTTTTTTTACTCTTTATATATTCTGGATATTGGTCCTCTGTCACATTTATAGCTGGCAGATTGATTCCCATTCTGTGAGCTTCCTCTTCATGAAATTGTTTCTTTTGCTATGCAGAAGCTTTATAAGTTTTATAAGATTCCTCTTGTCAATTGGTGGCCCAGGTTCCTGGGCAAATAGGGTCCTATTCAGAAAGCTGTTTCCTGCACCTATATCCTGGAGGGTATTGTCTGTGTTTTCTTCTGACAGTTACAGTGTTTCCAGTTAGCATTATTTTTGTCTGTGTGCAGGATTATATATACTGGTCTAATTTCATTCTTCTGCATGTGGACATCTAGTTTTTTTCAGCACCATTTGTTGTAGACACTGTCTTTTCTCCAATGTGTGTTTTTGTTATCTTTGTTGAACATTACATGGCTATAATTATGCATGTTTATGCACATGTTTACATATGCAACTATGCATATGCTTAGGTCACTTATAAAGAAATTGAGAACATGGCTTTTTTTTTTTTTTTTAATTTAGAACATGGTTGCTCCAGCAAGAGATCACATCCAAAGACCATCTAGGTTTGTGTGATCTGGCTGGAATACAAACATGCCTTTAATCCAAGAGACAGAGACAAGCCAGCCTGGTATGGAGCAAGTTTCAAGTAATGAAGAGCTTAGATCCAGGCATGGTACATGCCTTTAATCCCCAAAAATGAAGGTAAAGATAGTTTGTAAAAGGAAGTACCCATGTTTGAAAGTGATGTCTAATGGAGTGCAAAAAAGTGACAAATCAGAGAAGATTTGACAAAATAGGATATGCCCAACTCTCTCAAGAAGAGAGAGGAAAAAGAAGCTACACAATGGGCAATGCAGAGAGAGAGGCAAGGCGAGGCAGTTTACCAGGACAGATATACAGACAGGTTAAAGAGAGAACAAGTTAGACAGAGATGAAGTCAGAATGAGCCAGAGAATGAGAAAGAGCCAGATTAGAGCAGATTGCTGAAGTTAGTTTCAGGGGCCAAGAGAGAGGCCAGATTGAATAAGTCAGCTGGGAAAGAAATTTGAGCCAGAATAGCTAAGTTGAACTAGCCAGCCCAGAGCTCAGTAAGTACAAGAAAGAGTGAGCTTATTAAACAGTACATCTCATAGGCTTAATAGTCTAGGCCTAAGTCACATTGTCCAGAGGCTAGAAGTGTCCAGGATTAGGCCCAGGTTAGTAGACAGAGGCAGTAAGCCTCGAGACAACAATTGAAGCAAACAAATAAAAGTTCATTTTATAGTCACTTATGTCAGAAAGCTTACAACCTCGTACAATTCCAGATCTAAAAGGAATATAACATCTCTGGCCTCTGCAGACACAGGTACACACATACACATGTGTACAGAACCACATGAAGATACATATGAAACTTAAAATAATAAAAATAAATCATAAAAAAATAAAACTCCTCCCGTTGCTTTCTAGATTTAGGCCATTGTGTTTAGAGAAGGCATATGATGTGTTTCTACTTTTTGAATTTCTTAGAGCTTGTTTTATAGCCTGACATATCCTCAAGAACATTCCATATGTTTATAAGAATAATGGAATAATGAATATTCTTCATCCATTCGATGTTTAATTTTGAAGTTTCTTTCTTCCTTTTTTTTTTTTTTTTTTTTTGTCCCTAGACAGGGTTTCTCTATGTTATAGCCTTGGCTGTCCTGGGAACTCACTTCGTAGATCAGGCTGGCCTTGAAATTATAGAGATCTGCCTGCCTCTGCCTCTGAGTGCTGGGATTAAAGGATAACACACCTGGATAATTTTGAAGTTTGTTTTTTAATTTCTTTCTGATCATGTATTTTTGGAGACATGTGCTCCCTTACTTTCAAATGTTTCTTATATCTGTGTGTGATATTTGCATATCTGATTAATCTGCTATTTCTAACAGTTTTGTAGAGTGCCTTTCACAGTGAGAGGCTTTCTCCTGAAGACTGTTTACTTGTAGGTAACAGTAGCCTTGCTTCAGGTGGATGCGATAGTGGAGTCTTGATGGAGGTTCCAGAGTCCAACCACTGTTGGGGATCCTATGGCAGCAGGGATGCTAGAGAGTCTGTGTGGCTCATGCAGCCGCAAGAGCAGAGTTCCCAGCTGTTTCCCTGGGCTGTGTGACCATGGGGCTGATGAGGCAGGCGTAGGCAAGGAAAATATGGCTAGCTGAAAAAGCAGGACAGTGTACATCAGATGGTTTTTGGCTGTGTGGGGCAAATCTACTCTGGCAGGTGAGAATGGTGCATGTGGGCCACTTGCATTTCAGTGGACTGATGGGGTTGGGGTGGGTGCTCCAGGAAGCCTCAGGGGTTGTGGTACCTGCTACAGTGTAGTGCCAGCTGCATTCAGGTGGTGTAATGTCAGCATAGTTTTGCAACAAAAGCCTGGGTGGAGGACATACTGTATGATGGAGCTTCACAGATGTTCATGGCATAGTGAGGGCTATCTTTTTCCTATTGTGGGAAAAATCTTAGTTTCAAGCTGATCCAGACTAGGTCAGTCAGTGTAAGGTGCCTTGTTCACTCCAGGCTATTCACTCTAGGTCTCTCTTCCTCAGTATCTCTACTTTAGCCACATTGTCTCCCAAATATTGCACCTGAACATTAGTTTAGCTTTCTCTTCTGTTGGTCCATTTTGACAGAGAAACTTCCCATGTCTTGAGTGTTCCTCCAGGTTTCATTTTAAATTTTCTTGAAGTCTCATGGAGGCTTGAAATTAAAAATAAAATAGATAATAATTGAAATTATCTCAAACACACTAGTTAGTGACTGATATAAAGAACTGATTATCTCGCACATGCTTTTACTATATTGACCATTTATTATGAAATTGGTGACAAGTAATACATTTCTCCATATCAAAACCTTTTAAAACTTGGGCACTTGGGGCCAGTGAGATGGCACGGCAGGTAGAGGTATTTGCCACCAAGCAGGGTGAGTTTACCCATGGGACCCACATATAGAAGAAAACTGATTCCAGCAACTGGTCCTCCAACATCCACACATACATGAGTAAATAAATGTAATGAAAATGTTTAACTCGGGTTCACAGCTTTGGTTAATACTGTAAATTTTTCATTACTCTGTGTGTATGTCTCTGTGTGTATATGACTTTCCACAACCCTAATAAAAGCCAGCACACATAGGAAGTAACTGTGGGAGTCAGTTCTCTCCCTCTACCATGTGCTTTCCAGGGCTTGAATTCAGGTCCTCAGGCTTGTCAGCTGGTGCCCTTACTCACCAAGCCATTTTACTGGCTATATGAGTATTTAGATTTTTTTAAAGGTATCTTGACTTGCTATGATATAATTTTACATTAATGTTACTTAATCAAATTTGTTTTCTTTTTTTCATTTTTTATTTTTTTTATATTTTTTATATGAATCACAGGTTATTTACTTTGTATCCCAGCCGTAGCCCCCTCCCTCATTCCCTCCCAGTCCCACACTCCCTCCCTTCAAACTTGTTTTCTTATGGATTTGTAGACTTGCTTTTTCTTTCTAATTATTTTTCTTTTAAATATTAGTATGAACAACACAGAATCAGACAAGGAGGAGGATAATCTCCAACCATCATCTACAACTTCTCAGGTAAAAACTTAAAACTACATTGTAATATAGGGTGTACACGTGCATGTTGAGTTCTGTGGAGATGGCTCACTGGTGAGACCCAGTAAGGACCCAAGTTTACACACTGTTTTGGACCCAGATAGGATTGGTTTTAGGAATAAGGCAAATATGGATTATTTTCTTCCATGTGGAGGAAAGTTTCAGTAAATTAAGTCAACAGAGGTTCTATATTTTGAAGAAATTAGGGTATGGGTTGTCTTCTAAGCAGATAGAGTAAGCTGTTAATCCTTTTGTTAGTCTAGTTTTACTAAGTAATCACTTAGAATTATAAATTGCTTATTAAATAGAGACTTTACAATTCTTAAGCCAGGAAGACTAGTATAACCTTGCTTTTAATTACTGTATCTGTAATTAAATTCACCCTAGTCTATGTCAATTTATATAAATTCTGAAATTATAAAGTAAGATACTCTGGTTTTCTTGTATATGACTTTCCACAACCCTAATAAAAGCCAGCTGCTGTGTTTTTAGCATCTGTACAGTGTCAGAGACTCCAGAAAACACCTCTACCCGAGGATGGCAACAGGCTGGCCCTTAGGTCTGAGAACTTTATCCCACAGAGCTACAGGATGTGTATTTAGCACTCAGTGAAGTAATGTCTGCATCTCCTCAGCCATTCACCTTAACCCTCCAAACCCTCGGTTGCCTGTGCAGTCCAGACTCTGCTACACTTCTTTAGAAAAGTGGCTCTTTCACAGTGCACTCATGTTAGCAACACACTCAATGTTGGCGTGTATGTATATCCATCTGTCCAACTATCCATACCTTCCTCCCTTCCTCCATCCATTTGTTCATCTATCCCTCTACCACCCATCCACCCATCCATCCCTCTATCCATCCATTCATCCCTTTATCTATCCATCCATACATCCATTGTGGCAAGGATAAGGTGAACACAGAGGTCACTCTTCCAAGGTTAAGTCTACCCTGGGTTTGTCATCGTAGTTGTTTACATTGGGAGAAGCACCTCAGCCTTCTTACAAACAACAGATATTTCACCCATCAGCAGTTTCATAACTACATTAGCATTCAAAGGATGGGGGAGGACTGACATATACCATAAATTATCAAAATATGTTACATATAAATATTAGTGGAGGCAAGCTTAAGTTTCTGAGGATATGGCCTCTGATTTTCTTATTTTTCTTTCCATTACATTATTTTTCATATTTAACTTCCCAATTATATTTTCATTTCAGGAAGGTTTTGGCAATTAATCTGAGGGAGGCAAAGGGTAGACAGTTTTAGTCAAGTCTGCAGTAGAGGCTCACTTGTTCAGTCTATAAATGGTCGTCAGTGGTGATAGCAGAGACTTGGTGTATTAACATGAGGCATAGTTCTGCTGTGACATCCCCTATGTCTGAAGCATGTGATGTGTGTTCCCACGTTGACAGTAACAATATGAATTTAGTTATGAATGTCGGGATTGCTAACATTCATAAGTTTATGTGGAGAGTACAGTTTGTAAAAGAGTTCCTTGTTTTACTTCAGGTCTTCAATGATTCTGTTAGGTCACAAGAAGAAACTAAGGAAACAGAGGAAACAAAACAACAGGTGAACAGAAGTACAGATAGTTATTGTCCTCCACAAGGTTCACTCAATAGAACAATTACAGATGGTATGTGAAATAAGAAATGTACATGGGGAAATGAAAAATGTATGTGCCTAATAAAATGCAGATAGTAAGGCTGCTGTGTTCATCTCAGAGGCTAGCTCAGGTCTGAGCAGTATGTAAACAGAACAGATACTGCTTCTTCCTTTCAAAACCAAAGTATTACTTGATTTTTAGCTTACTTTTTATGTACTCGAATGTCAAATTTGGGAATTAGAGGCCACATTAATTGAAGGCTCTTGTTTAAGACTTCCTTTGATGGTCTTTGCTAGAAGTCATATTATTCCTAGCAATACTAAGGTTCTTGACATTGGGCCTCAAATTCAAAATAGCTGTGGCATATATAAAACTTGCATCTTATTGTTGCCAAATACTGGTGAAGCATTCTTTTATCTCTTTATGAATATTCTACATGATTAAACTTGGAGATTTTTGACTACTGGGTATATACCCTATGCAAAAATATAGTGAAGCATAAGTAATTGAAGCTTTATTTTTCATGCATTCCTATTTGTTCCTTGCTAACTTTAAACTTTTAAAAGAAAATTTTACTCATTGATTTTTTTTTTCATTAGTGATGGATGCTTCTTAATTAAATATCAGTGTTTTAAGGACTGTGAATTAACCGATCTCGAAAAGTCCTCATGTGACATTGTAAATTACTGGAGTCCTTTTGCCATTGTACTTTCTGACTTAGCTCTTCCCCATATGTTTATTCCTATGAGCCTATTTAACAGGCATTTTCTAGAGTAAGGTTGTTAGGAGAGAGGAAGAGGAAGAATGTGCTGATCGCCAGCGGTTACCCTCTGCAGGCTGGGCTATGTACTGATCGTCAGCAGTTGCCTTCTGCAGGCTTTACAGCTTCTCTACTTGAACTAATCAGAGTTCAGCGTCAGCACTGAAATGTCAAACTTAGATCAATAACTTATTTCCCCCTTTAAAATTTTTTTTGTTTTTAGTTTTAGTGACATTTGTAGAAAAAGAAGATTTCATAACTTCCATATTTCTGTTTGAGGATACACATCTTGGTACTATCTTTTTTCAAGCGTCTTTTCTTTTATTCACCCATAGCTTAGGTTTCTTGCTGATTCCTTAGTATAAACTTCCACATGAAATTTAGGAACACATGAAAGTTATATACTACAGTTAGGTGTGCTTCATGCTAGAAAGGCCAGGCTGGTCTGACATATAGAAATAAATATAGGTAATATACCGTGTAAATAAGCTTAAGGACAGAAATCACGTAATCATTTCAGTTGCTGCTGAAAATGGAATTTAAAATTCTTTCAAGTAAGAAAAAAAAAAAACAAACAAGCAAAACCAGAGAAACTTAGAAATACACACAAACAGTTCCACAACAGACCAGGCATCGTGTCTGCATTAAAGACAAATGTGGATCAGGTCAGTGGTTTTCCCTGGGAAATGGCAGTATCCAGTATAAAAGGAAGGAAGGAATGTTGAGCAGCTGAGAGATGTCATGCAGAAGAACATCCCTGAGGTTCCTGATGTGGAGCTATGGGTGTGAACAGTGGGCTAGTGAAGAGGCTCTTGAATTTCTTAATGCATCCAAAGTCATCTGGAAAACCATTGCCAGGATCTAAGAAACCTTCAAGCAAAGGTAGTAAAAAGGAATGGAACAGTTCCGTTTGACAATGAAGTCAAATCAGATGTCCTGAAATTCTGTTGGATGAATCCAGTAGTAATGAAGATGACAATAAAAATGAAGAGTCTTTAGAAGGTTGAGATAAAGAAAAAGGAGCAGCCACCCAAAAAGACATCCTAAAAAGAAAATGCAAAATGGAAAGCTACTACTAAAAGAAAAAGAAAAAAAAAAACATAAAAAGTGCTAATGCTAAAAAAGCAGAAAGCAGCACACCAGGAAGAGTCACGGCAGTTTGAAAAGGAGTTTGGATCCAAAGATGGTTCAGATGATGAACCTCTAATTCATGTGTCAAAGAAATGACATCCAGACAAAGAGTTAAAGGATATAGCAGAGAAATTACTGATGCTAACTTGGAAGAAGTCAAAGTAAAGCAAGTTTGCAAAGAGATATATGAAAAATTCCAAATTCTTCTATTTTACCAGTTAAGACTCAGGAGCCAGATGCTTCAGTGAAAACTTGCTACCTCAGAGAGGCAGAGCATTCAGCCCATTTTCCAGGAAAAAAAGGCTTGCTAGCTCACCAACAGCTCGGGAGGAGAAAGATAAAAGCCCAAAGCCAAAGAGCCAAAACACTCAAGAGCACCAAAAGCTAGAGAACCAAAGAGCTAAAAAGGTCTCTCGTCTCCACACTGTCTTAAATACCCTTCTACTCAATGCTCCTCCTTTCTACTTATCCCTTATCTACTTAATCCCTCTCAGCTGGTTTCTTTTTCCTACTGTTGACCTAGGATTAACTTTATTAAATCTTGTATACAGAAGGTTTTTGGATTAAAGTTAGAGCTGCTGAACCACACCAAATAAACAGGTTTTTACAGTTCACAGTACCAGGGTTCACAAAGAGACCAAATATCCTGCAACAAATTATCCTGCCTATGCTATAACAGAGAAAAGATTTCATTAAAACAGCTGTAAAGCAGAGGTAGTGTACCTGAGAGGCAGAGGCAGGTGGATCTCTGTGATTTAGAGGACAGCCAGAGCTACATAGAGAAACCCTGTCTATAAGTAACTAGAAATCTACCTACACCTAGCAGTATAATCATTAAAACTTCAGAAGTCAGAGAGAAAACCTTGGATAAGGCAAAGAAAAAGCCTTGCCTATCTAAAAATACAAATAAAAATTATACCCTCTTTGTCCTCAGAAGAGGACAAAGCAAGAAGAGTGGAATGAAATGTTTAAAATGTTAAGAGGAAGAATAAACACCAACCCAGAATTCTGTATCCTGTGAATTATCCCTCAGAAAATAAGGCCTTTTTTGGATTAAAAAAAAAAAGTTGGGACATATTGTTGCCAGTTGATTTACCTTACAACAGCTCTAAAGAGGATTTCAGATAGAAGGCATTTTATATGGGCCAGAAACACAGGCCTACAGAAAAGAAAAAAAGAATTGAAGGTAAAAACTGCCTTTTGTTTTCCTTATCAGACAGTAAGTTTGTTCAAAAATACAGTGTGCTCAATGATTACAACTTAACGTACTATGTATGGAATGAATAAGAGAAAGACCAGAAACCAGGAGAACTTGATTACAGTCATATGTTGAGTAATGATGTTCTGTCATTGATGGACTCTATTCAGGTATGATGCTGTTAGAGTGTAGTTGTGCTAAACCCTTCATGTTACCTAGGGACATCATAGCCACTGCTGTAGTGCAGTTCCCTGTTTGTGATGATGTGAATATAAGTAGAGCTGCTGTACTGCCAGTCAGTATAAAACATATTACACAAATTGTACAGAAGGGTTAATAGGATGTCCCACGGGCAAAAATTCATCATGGCAGGGTAGCATGGCGGCAAGAAAGAAACACAAATAGATACAGCCATCCAGTTTTCTAAAGAAAAGGGAGCCTTACCAATAAAAACATGAAGAAGAATGAAACTACATATGTATTAGTTATTCTGTGTAAAAAATAATTTCAAATTGTATCCAAGAACTGGAAACTTTGAAAGTGCTACACATATTAAAGAAAATGTTTCAAGATATAGTCATAGGCAAGAACTTTTTGAAAAGGATACCAACACTTCAGAACATACAGCAAGAATTGACCATTAGGATTGCCTGAAATTTAAAGCTCTCTACAATAAAGAAAAATAAACAATAGATGGAGTGAAGAGACAGTTTACAAAGTGAGAGAACACCTCTGCTAAGGGATTTATATCTAGAATATATAAATTTTAAAACTTGAGTGTGGTAGTGCATACCTATAATTCCAGCACTAGGGGAGGCAGAAGCAGGTAGATTTCTGTGAGTTTGAGGCCAGCCTGGACTACAAAGCGAGTCCAGGACAGCTAAGGCTACACACACAAAGAAACCCTGTCTTGAAGGAATAATGAATGAATGAATGAATGAATGAATGAATGAATGAATGAATGGATGGATGGATGGATGATTAAATAATTAAATAAATTGCAAAAGTAAAAAACTCCAGCCAGCAAATGGATAAGTTGAACACACAGTTTTCAAAAGAACTATAAATGGGCAGTAAACAGATGAAAAAATGTTCAATATTTTTATCTGTCTAGGAAATGCAAATCAAAACTACATTATGAAACTACATTGAAAGAATAAAAATAATATATTCTTACACCACAATAAAAAATTATGACAAAGACAGTTGAAAATTCCTAAAATAACTGGAAATGAAACAACACAACTCAAAATAACATTGTATGAAAGAGGAACTCTCAAAAGAAAATTAAAACTACTTCGAACTAAATAAAAGTGGAAACATGGTTTTTCAAATTTATAGGATGCAACAAAAGTACATAAAGGAAGTCTGTAGCCTTTAGGAAATATTAGGAAAATATGCAAAATTAAGAAAAACCACCACCTTAGTAAGAAGAAAAAGAAAACAAATGGCATCCAAAGAAAGCAGAAGAAATGACAAGCAGCGGGGTCAAACTGAACATAATGGCACATGCCCATAATCTCAGCACTTGGAAGGCGGAAGCAGGAGGGTCAAATCAGGGTCACGCTTGGCTGCATGGTGAGTTCAATGACAACATGGTCTACTAAGATCCTCTCACAAAACTGAACAAACAGAACTTAAGAGCAGGCATCAGTGAAACTAAGGACCAGACACAGGTTTATACATCCATAATAGCTAAGGCGAGGTGATCACAAGTGTGGTGTTAGCATGGACAGTATGGCAAGACTCCATCTCAAAGGATAAAAGGAAGAGAAAGGAGAAAGACAGAACTGTACACAAGAAATCCCCAATAAAATTATTGCAAACCAAGTGTAACAACACATTAAAAGGTCCTACATGATGATTGAGTTGGTTTCCCACCAAGCTGTAAGGATGGGTAAACATATGTATGTAATCAGTATACATAACAAAACATCAACTGTAATCCAGGGTTAAAATCACATGGCCAAAAGGTATAGGTGTTGGAGTTAGTTTAAAAGTATGGTCGAATAATGTTTATTAAATTAGCCCTATAATTATTATGGCGGTATAGTTAACCTGCTATCACAATCAATGAAAGCCACAGATACCTGATAGATTTCAGAATAGCTTTATTTCACATGGATTAGGGCAGATATTAACCCTCCAAACTACCTTTATCTCCCGGCCCCAGCCCAGGCTACCTCCCATTCATAATTCTATAAATACTTGCTTATTCTTCAACTGGGCCAATTTCCTCCATCCACAATGATCATGTGCTTCTTTCTCCCTCTTCCTCTTTCTGTTTCTCCTCTTTCCCATGATACTCCTGTCCTCAAAGCCTGTGAACTTTAGCCATACCCATTCTGCCTTGCCCAGGTTTAGGCCTTTTAATCAGCCAGGAATATTAGGCAAGGATACAAACGTCATTTCATTTTGAGGTGAATGTCTACTCATAAAAGACAGCAAGCAGACCTTGGGGAGCAAATTAATCAACAAGCAAATACAAAGCAAAAGACCATGTTGTTACATACAGGAGATGCCTCTGACAAAATTCAGTGAAATAATTCTGAAGAAACTAAGAATAGATATATTATACCTCAACATGATAAAGGCTATATGTTATAAAACAATAGCTAACATAATCCTGAATATGGAAAAATGAACTGAAATCTTCTTTGAAATTAGGAATGGGACAAAGGTGTCATTCTTAACTACTCTCTTCACTTAACACTCATATTCAATATAGTATTTAAAATATTAGCCAGGGCAATAAACAAGAAAAAAGAGACATGAAGGGGAAGGATGTAGTCAAATTATCTCTGTTTGCAGATGATATGTTCTTTTTGTTTGCTTGTTTGGTTAGTTTTTTTTGTTTTTTGTTTTTTGTTTTTTTGGAGACAAGGTTTCTCTATGTAGCCTGGGCTGTCCTGGACTCACTTTGTAGACCAGGTTAGCCTTGAACTCATAGAGATCTGCCTGCCTCTGCCTCCTGGGGTGCTGGGATTACAGACATGTGCCACAAAAGATTCTTCAATCTGAGAAATGCTTTTCACCCAAGTAGCGGGATATAAAATAAGCATCTAATATTTTTCTTTTGAGATTCATTTGGTTGTCTTGAATTACACCCACGTTTCTGCAAATAACAGCTTTGTTCTTCACTCACTATGT
Source organism: Psammomys obesus (assembly GCF_907164565.1). Taxonomy (NCBI): domain Eukaryota; kingdom Metazoa; phylum Chordata; class Mammalia; order Rodentia; family Muridae; genus Psammomys; species Psammomys obesus. Next base: position 22,480,500 of record NW_026596095.1, read on the forward strand.
TTTGTTGCCTGTTCCTCTACTGTTGGACACCGAGGTTGGGTCTAAAGCTTAGCTGTTGGAACAGGGCTGCAGTTTACATGGATGTGCAGGTTTCTCTGTGATAGGTGGACCTGTAGTGCTTTTGGTAAATACCCAAGAATGGTATACCTGCTCCTATGGTTGGCTGCTTTAGTTTCTTTAAGGAACCCCCATGCTGATTTCCACAGTGGCCAGGCCACTTTACTTTCCTGCCAACAGACTGTGAGTTCCTTTTGTCTGCATCCTCTCTAGCATTGTTCTGTTTCTTTAGTGAGTGCCACTCGACTGGGCTCAGATGGAATCTCAAAGTAGTTTTCATTTGCATTTCTCTGATGGTTAAGGAGCTTTGGGAACATTTAACTCATTTCAGTATCTCAGTTTTTGATTGAGTTGTTTGTTTTCTTCTTTGATTAGATTTATTCCAAGATTTTTTTGAGACAGTTATGAGTAGAACTTTGTTCCTGATTTGTTTTTAGTGTGTTCTCTGTTGGCATAGAGGAAGGCTACTGATTTTTGTATGCTCATTTCTGCTATTTAATTTTGTTTTAGCTGTGTGTCCTATCTGCCGTGAGCACCTAGCTTGATTTTTGTTCAAATTTCTTTCCTCCTCTCTTCAGCTTTTCACTTAGTCAGACCTTGCTCATTTATTTTGAATATTCTACACATGATGTTGGACAAAATTATAATTTAAAAAAGTGCTTATTTATTCAGTAAATATGAAATTAATAGAATGTTGTAAAATATGATTAAAATATTGGAAAATATGTGGGCACATATATGTTTTATAGCCTTGCTAGAAGAAATATATTAGGAATATGACAAAAGCCAGGAATTCCTGAGGCCTCTTTTGTCATTCTGTCTCTTCTTGAACTGTGATATCCTTCCATCCCAGGGCTTCCAGAAGCTAATGTCTTGTATCAGTGTCTGCTGTCACTGTTGTTTTCATTGCACTCTCATGGATTTCCTGTGTACCTGTTGCATAACTTAGTTATGGTTTGGAGGAAGCATTCTGTTCAGGTGAGGGGACAATTTGAGAGAAGTCAGTTCTCTCCTTTTACCTTGTTCTTCGTAATATATCTTTTTCTTTTTCTGCACTGCACTGTCTATGCAGATGGGTAAATGGCTGGTTAAGGAGTAGCTGCTGCATTACTAATAGTATGAATCAATATTAATCATTCTACATCCAACTCTCGTCTCCCCATGGCAGTGCTAGTGCTGGGATTAGATGTGAACCACAGCATGCAACAAGGTCAGGTAGTCAGAATTGCATGGCAAACGCTCTTACCTGCTGAACCGTCTCACTAGTCCTGTCCATCAGTACTTCCTGCTCATAAGGTACCTTATAATTATTCCCATAATGTCCAGGTTCATTTTTCCCCAGCATCTGTCCTTTTTAATATAAAAAATAGCCAGGCAGTGGTGGTGCAATCTTCCATCCCAGCACTCAGTAGGCAGAGGCAGGCAGATCTCTGCGTGTTAGTGGCCAGGGTGAGTTCCAGGGCAGCCAGGGCTACACAAGAAACCTTGTTTTGAAAAACAAAACAACAACAAGAAAAAAATATCACCTAAGTAATTTTTTTTTCAGTACAAAGATTTAATCTGCTCGTTTTAAAATTTGCTCTGCCATTGTGATCATGAATTAAGAATTTGTATCACAGCCAGTCAGGCTTATATTCCTCCTGGAAAAGCTGTTCTAGAACTTAAGGACATGTGACCATGCTGTCATAACATTTCTTCATGGTGTAGCTTTATGGTGTGGTCTGTAGTGGTAGCTGTTAGGGACAGAGGCAAGAGGGCACTTAGAAGCCATCCTACGTGGTGAAGCTATACTCTACCGTAAGACAAGAAAGGAAAAGAAAAATACTAAGCTATTACATGAAACTGTTAGTGCCTTACAGAGGTCAGGGTATGAGGTCAGAGGTTGAATACCCAGTACTACAAAGATGGCTCAGCTCACAACCATAAATATAAGAAAAACATTCATATAGAATTTGAAAATTTTTTATTTTAGTGTCATTCTGTGCATATCTACATGCAGGTGTGTCTGTGCACGTGTATCCATGCATGTATAATAAGAGGACATGTGCCATGGCACATATGTTGACTTCAGGGGACATTCTTACGGAGTGAGGTCTGGTTGTTTCCTTCAGTATTTATGTGTGTTCCAGGGATTGACGTTAAATCACCAGGCTTTATGGCAAACACTTTTATCGGGCCCCTTAAAATGCTTTCAAAAAGGGTCTCTGAAATATATCTTAACAACTGTTCTTCAATTATGCCAGTGTATAGTATTAATCTATGATGGGCAAAGCTATATAAGTCTGCATATTAATATAGTAAATAGGACTCCTTGTTAGTCACATGTATTTATATAGATGTAAATTGTTTTATATTTCAGGTGTTACACTCCTTGTATTATGGGTTCTACTCTGGTCCCTCATAGGCCAAGAAGTTCTCCCTGGTGGAAATTTGTTTGGACTTATAGTTATTTTTTACAGTGCCTTTCTTGGGGGGAAGTTTTTAGAAGTCGTTAGAATTCCCGTAGTGCCTCCCCTTCCACCTCTTCTTGGTAAGTATATTGTCAGCAGTGCTATTTGTTGACTAATTGTGAATTCTGAACATTTTCTACTTGGACTAGATACATTATTTATTTAATAAGGTATCTCTAACTTCTAATTATATGCAATTAATGACTGTGTGTGTATATATAGCTTTTTCACATAGATTTATTTGCTGCACACAGATTTTTACAGTCTATTTTTTAAAGTGATTTGAAAATCCTCAATGTATTATTTGTGCTGCTCTATTATTTAATAAGTTTTAAACTTAGTTTGAAATGCATTCTAAAGGAAGGAAATGTAGAAAAGGCTGAGATTTTGTACATGTCATGTAACTAAAACATGGCACTTATTATGGTGAGTGGGTACTAATAGTCTATAAGTACAGAGTAAGCTGCATGGGCATCTGTGTGTGGGTACCAAGCTACCACTGCTGCTTTATTTACCATCTGCCTCCTTCCTTTTTTCCTTCCTTCCTTCCTTCCTTCCTTCCTTCCTTCCTTCCTTCCTCCCTCCCTCCCTCCCTCCTTTCTTTTTTCCTCCCTCCTTCCCTCCCTCCCTCCCTTCCTTCTCTCCCTCCCTCCCTCCCTCTCTCTCTCTCCCTTCCTTCCTTCCTTCCTTCCTCTCTCTCTCTCTCTCTCTCTCTCTCTCTCTTTCTTTCTTTTTGGTTTTTCAAGACAGGGTTTCTCTGTGTAATCTTGACTGTCCTGGATTCACTTTGTAGACCAGGCTGGCCTTCAACTCACATAAATCCACCTGCCTCTGTCTCCCTGAGCACTGGTATTACAGGCATGCACCACCGGGCCCGGCTTATCCTATTGTTCTGTGACTCTCTATGTGGACAGGAAAGTTAGTGGGAGAATTTTTCTGAGGTCTCGTATCTTCTAGTAACAATCCGTCTAAATAGGCAGAGATTAATAGGTAGAAATTATCTCAGGATCTCGTAACATGTCCATGATACTCTTTGCATCCAAATCTTTCTTAATATTCTGACTCTTTACCTGTTTCTCCACAACTTCTGTTTCTAACTTCTTCATGAACAAAGATTCTTACTGCTCTCTGTGGGCTGTTTTTATCACTGTATAATTCACCAAGGCCAACACATAAAAACTGCAAGGCTCTTACAGCAGTTCCTCTATAAATCCTTCCCCTAGCCCCTGACTGCCAGAGGGGAGAAGCCTTCCTCGATCTGGTTTCTGCCTCTTGTTGTCGTCATTCGCATCCTCGCTGTGTCCCAGCATCACTGAATTGCTTACTGTACCACACTTGCCACCATGCCGCATCCTCTGCTTGTATGCAACCCACCCCCACAGTTCTCTGTGGAAAAAGAAGCTTAATCAGATATGCTTTGTTCTCTACTTTCTTTTTATTCGCTTCCCTCCTGCCTTAGGGATGTTACTGGCTGGTTTCACCATCAGGAATGTTCCAATTATTTACGAATTTGTCCATATTCCTACTACATGGTCTTCAGCTTTAAGAAACACTGCCCTTACTATTATCCTAATACGAGCTGGGCTGGGACTAGACCCACAGGTAAGTTTCCAATCAATTTCAAGTAAAATTCTTTTACATATTAGAAAAAAACAAGTAAAGAGAAGCAAGATTTTTATTGTATTTGTTCTAAGTAGAGTCTGCATGTAAAGCTAAGATAAAGACCCAACATTTGACAAAATGTGGGTTTCATAGTTTCTGTTTGCAGCTGTCATTATTCATATGAAAAGAAATCACTCTGATGTAAGGTCTCTTTTAGTGATCATCTTTAGTCACATGCATAGAAATAGATGAGCTTAGGCAGTTCCACTGTTAACCGAGAGCTTTCCCTTGGCCACTTTCACTTCTAGTTAACAAAGGGTAAGGTAATTCTATAAAAGCTCCTTTGTCTCTCTGTTTTAAAAGAGAGATGAAACATTCAATAATTTGTTTTATAACTGTCTAGAAATAATGTTCCTGATTAACTATATAATTTTTCTTTGAAAAATGTTTATTGATTCTTTTTTCTTTTTAATTTTTTTAAATTTTTTATTTTTATTTTTGTTCACAATTTATTCATTATGTATCCCAATATACTCCCTTATAATTGGACATTAGCCATATTATATATAATAGTTATCTAGAGACCAAAAAAGCTAAACAACAAGGAGGACCTTAGGGAGGATGCTCAAATCTCATTCAGAATGGCAAACAGGATAGACACCAGAAGCAGTCGAAGAGAGGAAACAGGATGGGAGTCTACTATACAGGGGATTGAAGCAGATGCTGAGACTCAGGGTCAAACATTGGGCAAAGTGCAGGAAGTCTAATGGAGGAAGAGAGGGGTGGGAATAGAGTGGCATGGAGAGGACAGGCGTCCCACAAGGAGACCAACAAAACTTTACATTATTGTCAAAGTTCATTTAAAATAGTTCTTAAAATACTATAATCTGGAGATTAGAAATCTGCTTGAATTAATGATATGTGACTAGTAATATATATAATACCTATAGAAATAAGTGTGGGAAGCATATAGATTGAATGAAATAATTACAAAAGGGTAAATAATTGTCACTGGTGATGTCATTGAACTATTAAGAAAATATGAAAGTTTTTCCTTTTGAAATATATTTACTTTTTTAAAAACTTTTGACGTTTGCATTTTTTATTATTATTATTAAATAGTTCCCCACTAATTAACTGGTGGGGAAAATCCAATGGGATGTTATCACTGTAATGTGCAAAGGGAAATTAAAGAATGTAGAAATAGTCATGGAAAAGTAAATCTTTGCAAGTTACTATAAGAACTCCTACTTTATCAAGCGTGACTTGCTATCCCTCAAAGAAACGCTGTTACAATGTTTGCTCACAGTTAACTTGTTGGCCTCTGTAACTTACCTAAATGCAACCTTTTCTGTTTCAGGCTCTAAAGCATATGAAGGGAGTCTGCTTGAGATTGTCATTTGGTCCGTGCCTCATTGAGGCGTGCTCAGCTGCTTTTTTCTCCCACTTCATTATGAACTTTCCTTGGCAGTGGGGGTTCCTATTAGGGTAATATTTTTCTCCCTTCTCTCATATCATGAAGTTACACAGTTAAGTGTGTTTGGTTAAAGCTTTAAATACTCCGAATATTGTATAGGCAAGTCTTCATTAAAATTGCTTTACCAGGGGTGAGCAAGAATCCTTGAAAATCAATTAGTCAAAGGTAGAGTTGTGTTCCACCTCTACCCAGTGCAGCTGGGATGGTGGTGCACTCCTGAATCTCACACTAAGGAGGCCGAGGCCATGTTGTACCTAGGTCAGGGCCAGTCAGAGGTGCGTAGCAAGATCCTATCTCTGAAAATCTCTGCTGTCAGTTTCTCAAACATTCACAGTTCCTCAGTGTATAATGCCAAATAGTCTAGACCCTCATCTTATCTCCCTCTCCTGTTGTGTGTCTGTGCATTTTAGAATGTCAAATACCTCTTTAGATTTTGTTAAAGGGCATGTAAATAAAAATGTTTCTTTTTTTCAGAGCAATAAAAACATGAAAACAACCTTTTCTGCTGGTGCAGAACCATATCAATATTCTCTATTATCTATTCCCTCATGTCAAAATTCCTTAAGACTGGAATCACTGTCTATAGTTCCTAACTTATTTTCATTTCATTAACTCTTGCATCCTATAATTATACATTCCAGTCAAATTTGTAAAAAGCTCACCTATTGCACACTGATTGCCAAATATAGTCGATTTCAAACTTTTCTTGTGAAATGCCCAATACATACGTGCATACATACTTACGTGCATTCACGTGTACATAATACATGTATATACACACACATATATCTGTGCTAGAAATCAAACTCACTGCCTGAAGTACATGAGGCTAGTATTCTATCACTAAGGTGCACCCCAGGCCTATTTTTATTATTTATAAAATTAAAGCACATCCATGTCAAATCCCTTCCAATTAGACCTTCAGTCTTAAAGTTAACAGGGTATCAAGCCCTCTGTACTGACACTGTTTACTTACTCGCAGCATTGTTTAGAGACTATGAATGGTGCCCTGTTTTGAATTTAGCTTGTTTTTCTGATAACACCTACACTGAACATTGTTTTAAGAACTGGAACTACCCATTCAGCTTCTGTGGTAAAATGTCAGTTCAGATCTTTTGCCAGTTTTTAAAATGCAGTTCCTTGACTTCTTACTAAATTTTCAATTTTGTTTATATTCTTTTTTATTTTATGTGTATGGATGTTCTGCCTGCATGTATATCTGTGCACTGCATGCATGCCGTATCCACAGTGAGAAGTTATCGGATCCCCTGGAACTGGAGTTTCATATGATTGGGAGCTGCTACATAGGCCTGGAATTCAAACCTTGGGGTTAACCACTGACCCAACTCCCCAGTTCCACGTGTTTATGTTCCAGAGCGAAGTCTTTCGTCTAGTATATACATCATAAAGTTTTCCTTGTAATGTGTGACTTGCCTTTTAATTTTTTTTATTAACTAGCTGAATAATTACTGGCTAAAACAGCACAAAATTTATTCTTCAAAGTTCTTAAGGTTGGAAGGCCTAGATGAAGATGTTGGCAGGTTTGATTTCTCTTGAGGCTTCTCTACCTTGCTTGCAGATTGCCACCTTCTCCAGTATCTTTGCATGGCCTGTCCTTTCATTAAAAGCATCCTTGTGGTCTCTTTCTAGTCTTAAGACACACTGGTCCTCTTTGGTTTGGGCCCACCCTTATGGGTCCACCATTTAACTTTAATTAGTTCTTCAAAAGCTGTTTCTCTGAATCTAGCCTAATTGCTGGTTAGTTTCACATGTGAATTTATGAGGGTAAGAACACAGTTCAGTCCATAACACTCCCTAACGTGATAAACTTTTCTTCCTAATTTCTATAACAGTTATCCTTTTCTTTCTTCTAGCCTTTAAGCATAGGAATAATGAAAGACCAATATTATACCATTTTTTCCTCATTCTCATTCTTCTTTAACTTCTAGTGATTTCAGATTCTATCTATAAGCTATTAACTTTCAAATACATAACTCAAGTCTAATTCCTTTAAGCACAGTAGGTACATGGCAGCTTCTCCATGTGACAATGTGACATCAGAAGACAAGGGTCCTAACTCCTGAGAGGTGCATGCCCCATTCTCAAGCACCAGAAATGCCCATCTGCAGACATTAGTGTTTCATTTAACTTCTCCTTACTTACTGCAGCAGTGAGTGAACATTTTTGAAGAATTTGCTGATTTTTCTGCGAGCTCCTTACATGTTAACTCATTTTTATAATTCTCTTGATGGTTTCATTCTCACATTTCAGTTTTACAGATTTACAGTCATAGGATAGTTAAATAGATCACTTCAAGTTACACAGCTTGTGGTGAGTGTAATTGTAGTCTGAGCACCGAGGTTACATGCTCAGCCATATGTGCCTGAACTCGCTTTGTAGACCAGCCTGGCCTCCAACTCACAGAGATCCACCTGCCTCTGCCTCCCTGAGTGCTGGAATTACAGGCTTGCGCCACCATTCCCAGCTTAAAATGAACATTTTTAAAAGTAGAAAACATTCAATTGTTGTCATTGTGGGGATTTTTTGTTTTTTGTTTTTCGAGACGGTTTCTCTGTGTAGTACTAGCCATTCTGGAATGTAGACCTGGCTGTCCTTGAACTCAGAGATCTAGCTGCCTCTGCCTCCCTACGGCTGGGATTAAAGCCACAACCTGACTCAATTTTTTTTTTTTAAGTTTACAAAATGTAAAAAAAAAAAAAGTTTACAAAATGTTTGTTTTATATACGCAGGTAAAATGATCTATAATAATGTATACTTAGAAATATACACATGTCATGAAATGGTTAAATCTAATTGCAATGTGTATTACTTAACAATTATCTTGTTGATGGGGAAAATATGTACCTCCTACTTTGTTAGGACTGCTCAGGAATATCATACACCAACTGTCCATATGCACTGCAACAAGTCTCTTGAATCTCTTTCTCCCGTTTGGCTATATTTTGTTTCTGTTGACCTGTGGCATCCTAATCTTCCCATTAACTACTAACAGTATCTCAGAGAGATTTAAAATTTGACTTCAATTTTCTCGTTTTTTCAATTGTTTGTTCTGTTTAATATCACAGATTTTTACCAACTTCAACAGAACTCCTACTGATTTTTTTTTTAAGCTCTCATAGACATTTCATAATATAAGCCTTTAGGCTTAGGTCAGTGCATTGGCCACCACAAGTCAAATTGTGGGCCATCAGGTAGGAGCTGAGATGCACTTCTTGCTTTGCTTTTCTGCAAGGCTGTGTGTTGTTCTTGCACCAGTTACTGCAAATGTTATCCACACTTTATCACTATAATGGCTTTGCTGAAAAATAACCTGAATGTGTATTCTTTGTTTGTTTGTTTCAAGACAGGGTTTCTCTGTGTAGCCTTGGCTGTCCTGGACTCACTTTATAGGCCGGGCTGGCCTCAGACTCACAGACATCTGCCTGCCTCTGCCTCCCTGATGCTGGGACTCCGGTGTGCCCCACTGCGCCTGGCTCTCTGACTGTGTATCCTATTGCATTGACCGAGATGTCTGTTCTTAGTTTCTTCAATACTATACCTCTACGGCAAATCTTGAAATATGGTTATTTTAGTTTTCCAGATTCATTATTTTGCAAGATTGGATCATTTGTTCTGTGTTCTTTACATTTTCCTTCTCATTTTAGATGAGTTTGTCAATTATTAAAAAAACAGCTTCTTGGTTTTTTATGTGACTGAATTGCCTCTGTAGACAATTTGGAATTAGTTAACTTACAATATAGAATCCATGACTAGGCCTAACCTTTCCACTTAATTGAGTCTTATTTATTTATTTTTATCAATGTTTTGTAGTTTTCAGACAGTTAGGGTAAATATTACACATTCTTTTGAAGTTGATTCCTAAGGATTGTTATGTTTTTGATAGTTCTGCAAAGTTTTGTTTTGATTTTTCAAGACAGGGTTTCTTTTGTAGCCCTGGCTGTGCTGGACTCACTGTGTAGACCAGGCTGCCCTCGAACTCAGGGGTCCTCCTGCCTCTGCCTCCTGAGAGTTGGGATTAAAAGTGTGCACCTCCACACTCAGCAAAGTTTTTTTCTTAACTTTCAATTACTCATTGCTATTCTATAGAAAATGTAATATACATATATAAATGTTAAAGTGGATTTTTGTTTGTATTAAAGATGTACTTAGTTTTATTTTATTAGTGCTCTCCTGCATGAATGTCTGTGCACCACATGCACATCTGATACCGACTGAGTTTGTTTGCATAGACTTTCATAGAACAGAATGGAAAATTCTTCCTGCTAATTATTCCTACTTTAGTTTACACTCGACCTATGTCTATTCAGTTTCTACATGTTTAAAATGAATTGTTGACATCTGAGAACTGTACTTAGAGTGTTATGGACTGAATCTGTATATTTTCATTATTTAGGGGCATTTGTAGTTAAAGTCAGGTTCTGGTTGCTCCCTATACCATATACCATATGTATCTTTACTCAGATGGAGACTTTCCCATTTCATGATTTAGCCTTTATACAGGTCAATTTTTTTTTTTTTGTCAGTTTGACACAAAGTAGGGTAATCTAGGAAGAAGGGAACATCAGTTGAGAAAATTCCTTTCATTAGATTGCTTGTAGGCAAGTCTGTGGGGCATTTTCTTGATTAATGCTTGGTGTGGGAGGGACAAGCCCACTGGGACAATGACCTCCCTGGACAGGTTGTTCTGAGTAGCATAAAGAAACAGACTCATCAATCTATGAGTAACAAGGCAGCAAGCAGCATTCTTCCATTGTCTCTGCTTCAGTTCCTCCTGCCAGGCTCCAGCCTTAAGTTCCTGACTCAACTCCTCTTCATGATGGACTATGAACTATAAGGTTTAATAAAAACCCTTTCCTCCCCCAAGTTGCTTTGGTCATGGTCTTTATCACAACAGTAGAAAGCAGATTAGGACAGAAATTAGTACCAGTATTATGGGGTTTTGCTGTGATAGGCCTGACTGTATTGTTTGGGGAGGATTGTGGGTGGGCTTTGGAACATTGGGCTAGAAAAGCCGTTGAGTTTTCAGAGCTTGATGAGCTTTTGCAGAAACTTGGAAGATGGGAACACTGAAAGGGATACAGATGATAAAGACCTAGCTTATGAAGCTTCAGAGGGAAGAAAATTTCTACCTGAGCCATTCATGTAATATTTTATATTAAGAATATGTACTTTCTGATCAGCTAGAGCTGAAGAATCAACAGTGGTTAACAAGAGACCGTACCACTGAAGTGAAACCTTTGCTTAAACCATTTACTAGGATAATTGGTGTGCTCACTGGGGCTGAGAAATTAGTTATGATTAAGAAGAGATCTGCATCATTGAAGTGAAATCTGATCGCATTTCCATAGGATCAGCACACAGAAGCTATGGTCCAGAGGGGGCCAAGGCAGCATCTCATGCAGACAGCTAAACTTGGTAATATGTAAGCATTTCCTAGGCAGTAGTGGTTTTACATGAAGGGCCTATGGAGAGCAGATGGGACTTGGCACTGTGAAAGGCCAAGAGGGGCCTTTGGTAAAGATCATCTTCATTTGCAGTGGAGACAGCAGGATTGGTGAGTTCATGGGGAGAAGTTGAAGCTTGGCACCATGTGGTCCCAAAGAGAGGCCAGGAGGTCATTGGTAAAGGTGCAGCCTGTGAGATAACTGCATATTGGAGATACCAGAACTGTAGGATGGCTGCCAAGGACAGTGACAGATGTGCATGGAGGCAACCTGAGCCTATGAGATGAGCTGTGTGTGCTGTAGATGGCAGAGCCGGAGCCAAGGGGACTGGAGGCTTTTGGAGCCCAGAGGATCATGAGTGGATTCCAGACATCAAACACTGACCTTTTTACACTGTAGGATTTCAGTTTTGGTTTTGTTTTGTTTTTTGTTTTTTTTAGGACTTCAGTTTTTATTTGATTGTGACTATACCCTAGTTCTTCCCTTTTAGAAGAAGAATGATTTAACTTTTTATTTTACAGGAAATCATAAAGAAGCTTTGGAGTTTTAGAGAAATTTTGGATATTTTTTTTTAAAGATTGAACTTTTTTTTCTTTTTTAGTTTTTTGAGATAGGGTGTGTGTGTGTGTGTGTGTGTGTGTGTGTGTGTGTGTGTGTGTGTGT
>NW_026596095.1:22492223-22601023 GCF_907164565.1 Psammomys obesus
TGTGTGTGTGTGTGTGTGTGTGTGTGTGTGTGTGTGTGTGTGTGTGTTTAGGCTTGGCTGTCCTGAAACTCACATTGTAGATCAGGCTTGCCTTAAACTCAGAGGTAGTAGTACCTGTCTAATGAGTGCTGGGATTAAAGGTGTATGCCACAATTGCCAGCATAAAAGATTAAATTTAAAGTTTTTGAATTTTTTAATTTTTATTTTTATATTAATTACAGATTATGCACTTTGTATCCCAGCTGTAGCCCCCTCCCATCTTCCCTCCCAGTCCCACCTTCCCTCTCTCATCTCCTCCCATACCTCTCTCCAAGTCCACTGATAGGGGAGGTCCTCCTCCCCTTCCATCTAACCCTAGTTTATCAGGTCTCCTCAAGATTGGCTGAATTGTCCTCTTGTGTGGCCTGGCAAGGCTGCTTCCCCCTCAGGGGGAGCTGATCAAAGAGTTTAAGACAAGGTTTTACTATGTAGTCCTGGCTGGTAGAAAACTTACTCTGTAAACTGAGTAGTCCTTGAACTCAGAGTTTGACCTGCCTCTAAAGCACTTGAACTTTAAAAACAATGGGACTTTAAAAGTTAGAATACAATTTATATTATGATATTAATATGAATTTTGGGGACAAACAAGAAAGGTTATGGTTTAATAGTGATGTATTGGTGTGTCAAGTTGACAAGGAGATAATTTTCCTGGTTAGGCTTTTTTTTTTTTTTTTTTTTTGTCAACCTGACACAAACTAGGGTCATCTAGGAAGAGGTATTTTCAACTGAGAAAATACCTCCATCAAATTAGGCTGTAGGCAAATCTGTGGGACATTTTATTGATTAATGATAGCTGTGGAGGGCCTAGCCTGCTGGTGGTAGTGACACCCCAGGGTTGGTGGTTCTGAGTTGTATGTGGAAGTAGTCTGAGGAAGCCATGGAAAGCAAGCCTGTAAAAGCAGCATTCTTCCATGGCCATTGCTTTAGTTCCTGTCTTCAATTCCTATCATGACTTACCTTCATGATGTACTGTAAGGAGAAATAAACTCTTTAAGTTTGGTCATGGTTTTTAATCACAGAAATAGAACCCAAACTAAGACATTCTCAAAATCTTTGCATTCTTGAAAAGTTGCTTATTTTCATAGTTTAGACTTTCCAATAAATGGAGATTGCTATCTGTACTACTTATGAGTTATAGAAGAAAAAGCTACTTTTTTCTACATTCAAGCAGGATGCCCTCAGTTTTCTAGAAGCAAAGTCTGAGATTTGGATTCTTATATAAGTTATGTGTCTAAGAAGCTCTCAATAGAAAATGCAATGTGAAGGAAGCCATGTAAGATTTGGGAAAAGCTCAAACTTTTTTTTATAGTTAATTAACCAATGGACCTTTAAATTTTCTAGTAGAATTGAAAGCCACAGCCAGATATAGTGGTACATGCCTTTAATTTCAATCCTCTGGAGGTAGAGACAGGAAGATCTCTGAGTTGAAGGCTAACCTGTCTATACAGCAAGCTCTAGGCCAACCAGGGCTACATAGAGAGACCCTGTCTCAAAACAAACAATAACAACAAAAAAGAGTTTCAAACTTTCCTTCACCTAAAGATACATGAGCCTTCTAGCATAATATGGAGCAGATTGGCTTTGTGAGATTTCTAAATGCCATTACAGAGGTTACAGTATCCCAAGCAAATAAAAGCTAAGAAGATATGAACTAGATTAGTAATCTGATGCATTTAACACCCACACTGCATTTGCCTCTTGGCATGGCTCTGAACATTAGAGGGAAGTTCTCACATCCCAGGTGAGAATTTGGTAATGATTTCTTGAGTATGAAACTAACTTTACTTAAAAACAAAAACAAATGGGACTACATCAAACTTTTTTGCTCAGAAAATGAAACAGCATCCAAAATGAGGTGTGCATATGTGAAAAGCATATATCTGCTAAGAACTTAGTATCTGCAATATATGAAGAGTTTCTACAACTCAACTTTTTAAAAAAATATTTAACTAACTTAGCCTAGCTAGCTAGGCATGGTGCCTCATGCCTATAATTCCAGCACTTAGAAAGCTGGATCAGAAGAGTTGTTTTGAGGTCAAGACAAGCCTGGGATACAAAGTAAGACTCTTTCTCACAAGGTGTGTGTGCATGTGTGCAAGCACATGCGCAAAAGACCTTTCTCCACATTAGTAACTGGCCAACAAACTTCTGAAATTCTTGTCATCGGTAAGTATTAGAAAACGTAAGTTACATGTATCTTTGTGTATACATTAGGCTAACCGATATATATTCATATTGGCAAGGGTGTGGAGGAACTGGATCTGTTGTATTCTGCTGGTGGGATTATGAAGTGGTGCAGCCACTGTGTAAGTGTTCAGAGCATCTACCATGTGGTTAGGGTGACTTTCAACATACATCTTTTGCAGCAATGGTAGACACACTGGGCTTGTGTTTTCTCTCTGAAATCCTCCTGTCTCATGTATTTGGAGTACATTTGGTTTCTTGGCCATTGAAGATTCTCCTGGTGTCTGCTATTTGCATTGTGAATTTTCTTACTGTATTGATAATCTTCATTTTAAATAAGGTATGGATAGAGGAAAGGCCAGCAATTTGTGCTCAGTCCAATTTCTTAAGACACATCTCTGTGAAGTTTTACCCAGCACTAAACATGCACAGTTCCTTATCACCATTAGGTAGTTTTCACTCAAAAGTATAATTCTGTCATGTGAAATGGAGAGCAAAACACTATTGCTTAAAAGGATGGAGAGGTGGCTCAGTGGATAAGAACACTCTCTGTTCCTTCAGAGGTCCTGAGTTCAATTCCCAGCAATTCCCAGCACCCGTGGCTCACAACCATCTACACTGGGATCTGTTGCCCTCTTCTGGCATGCAGGTGCACATGCAGATAGAAGAACACTCATACATTAAATAAATAAATGAATGAATGAATAAATAAATAGATAGATAAATAGATAAATAAATAAATCTTAAAAAAAGTGGATGGGTTCTCAAAGTCTGCTTTTCAGTTTTGTCCTAGGCGCTGTCTCTCCTGCTGTTGTCGTTCCCTCCATGCTCTTGTTGCAAGAAAATGGATATGGTGTTGAAAAAGGCATTCCAACCTTGCTGGTGGCTGCTAGCAGTATGGATGATGTTGCAGCCATCACTGGATTCAACACATTCTTGAGCATAGTCTTTTCCTCAGGTAAATAAGAAAATTATCACCTTTTTTTGTAGTTCTTTAAGTTGGGTTTCTGGCATTCCCTCTACATTTATTAATAAGACTTTGATATTTCTTTGTTCTTTGTAGAAAGCTCGTCTTGACCAGGTAAGATGCTTCAACAGATTAAAAATTAAAAAATAAAATGAATTCTCCAAAAGCTCCCAAACAACACTTAATAAAATGACTTCATTTTCATACTGAACTTTTCTAATTAGTTTGATTATCTTCATCTTTGCCATTTATGTGGTTCTGCTGCTTTGGAATCTTACCAGTTTTTAGTAAGAAAATTACAAGCAGCAGTATTAATAGTGTTACTAACAGATTGACTGTTTTTGAAATGTAGGTTTCTTACCATCCTAGTAACATTCTGCTTAATATTAAGACAATTCAAACATATAAAGCTAGGGCAACAGTGTGCTCTTTTGGTAGTGTTAAGACAAAAATCTTACTACATACAGCATTTCAGATTTGGAAGGTACTACTTGGTCTTGACCAGCTCTGCAAATACTGTGGAAGTAGACGGGCTCACAAAGATCCCTGGCTGCAGTAAAGTGGGCACAGCCAGGACCCTCTCTAGAGCACATGCTCTCCTTGTGCTGGGGGAGCCCATGCTTTACCATTGCTGAGAAGAACCAGAATGCACTGGGGTGAGCTGGAACACAGTGTCAGACCCACACAGCCAAGGAGAGTGTGGCCAGTTGCGCCATGTTCAGAAAGAATACACTGGAACTCACAGTTGAGCAGAGGCCCTAGAGAGGCTGTATGCTGGAAGCATTCCTGGAGGAGACAGACGGGAACCCAACTGGCACCTAGAATTCAGCTTTGCTGAGTACAAGGAGTTGAAGTGATAGGCAAAGGAGGCTGGAATCTTCTCCACTGCCTCTAGATGGATGGAATATCAGATGAACTGCTATGGATGGACAGTCTCTGTATGAACTGAATGTTCCATTTTCATGGTTGGATCAGCAGACACTACAATTTTCTTTTTTGGAAAAGACAGCTAAGGAAGCTCATCCCATGATGGTTGCCTGTGAATCCAGTTGATAAACACCGGGAAAGCAGTCTGTCACAGCTGGAAGCCCCTCAACCCTGGCTTTCTCTTCTAGCAATGTACCATTGCCTGAGGTCACAGCTGCTGCTGCTCATTAATGTATGTCAGAAGCCCCTTCCTGACCTTCCCAGCAGGTACTGTAGGCTTGCAAAGGCAGAGCAGTGTCTGTGGCCATACTGGCTCTGGTAGTCACAGTGCTGGAACATCACATAACTCTAGACAAGTTATGGAGGAAGAGGAGTGATCACTCAGCCTTCCTGGAGCTTGGGGAACTGACAGAACTGGTACGGTCAGATGGAGAAAGCACCGGGCGCTCCAGCCAAACAGCTTCATCCCTGGGTGTGAGGTGACCTGCAGCGAGAAGCTGGAAAAGCCCACAGTGGCCAAAGTGAAAATGCCAGAAGCCGCCATGGTGCCGCTGACCATGTAAAGGCCAGTGAGCATAACGGAACTGTTGGCGGGGGTTACATAACCACAGAAGAAAACACAGAGCACTGCTTGGAATTCTTAGTTTTAACAGAAGGTTAAAGAGTGTTTCTGCAGTCAGTAATGGTTGGGTTATATACGGTACTTAAAATTCAGTTGGCCACATCACAGAAGCAGTAAGAGAGTTTTAATTTGAAAATGGTGTGGATGAGACCTGGCTGTGGTAGTGTGTGCACTGTCAGCATTTTAGGAGGCTGGGAAGTGATTGTGTGGACCCAGAAGTTCAGCTAGACTCTCTCTTTTTTTAAATTGGAAAATATAAGAGATAAAAATGAAATCTGTAATTGTCATCCATATTCTTTTGGGTAAGAATATTTTCATTCTCAGCCTTATAAATCTTCTCTCTTTCTCTCTGTCTCCCAGTATTTCTGTATGTTTCTGTGTCTACGTGTGTCCATGTATGCATGTATGGTTGTGTGGGTATGTGTATACATGTGTGTGAGGAAGCCAGAGGTTGACATTGGATGCACTTTTGCATGGAGGCAGAGGATCCAGATTAGTTCCTCAGGCTTGGCATCCACCATATACCGCTAAGGCCATCTCCCTAATCCTCTCCCATTGTCCCATAAAAATCACTGAACACTGACCACACTGTCATCTTGAGCCTGATGCGTATGGATAAAAGTATTTACCAGACTGAAAGCACAGCAAAAATACTTCTCAAAAAGAAAGTGTTGTACTCTCTGAAAGACTGAGTCCTTTTCTATAGCAGTTGAGAAGTTTTCTGGCCTTGCCTCCTGGGCCATTTGTGTGAGGTTGTATTTTAATAGCGTTCATGAGGGCAATTCTCTGTCTAAAGTAGTAAATTGAAAAAGGCCACTTGTCCTTAAAACTGGCCGTTAGGAATGAGGTTGTAGTGGCAGGCTCTGATTGTGGCAGCTCTCAGGGCCAGTGTCTGAGCAGTTAGAGTCCCGTTATCAGCAAGTGGAGATTTTTGCTTTTCATTTTTGACCCCTTTATTTTTGCCTTTATTATTTTATTTTTTTGTGACTGTGGTAAATGTGGTGGGGTAGCGGCTATGGGATGCATAAACAGAACGTGTGCAAGTCAGAGGACAACTTTTAGGGAGTTGCTTCTCTTTTTTTAATATATTTTAATTTGCATTTATTTGTATGTATGCAGGTACCCTCAGGGCCCAAAAGACATTAGATCTGGGGCTGGAGTCATAGGCAGCTGTGGACCAGCTACTGTAGCTACTGTGAGTGCTAAGAACCACAGTCACACGGTCAGCCTCTGTGGGTCTTGGGGATTGAACTCATGTGGCCAGGCTTGCATGGCAAGTGCTTTTAAACCTGCTGAGCCATATCAACAACCTTTTTTTTTTTTTTTTTTTTTTTTTTTTTTTTTTTTTTTCTGAGCTAGGGTTTCTCTGTGTAGCCTTGGCTTTGCAGACCACAGAGGTCCACCTGCCTCTGCCTCCCAGACTGCTGGGACTGCAGTCATGCACTACCACTCCCAGATCCTAATTTTTTAAATTTATTTTTATTGATTTATTTTTAGGGTTATGTGTGCTCTGCCTACATGTGTGTTCAGTGACCACAGAGGCCAGAAAAGGGTATTGGCTCATCCGTACTGGGGTTACAGACGGTTATGAGCCACCTTGGTTGGGGGTACTGGGACTTGAACCCAGATCCTCTGCAAGAGCAGCCAGGGCTTTTAACTGCGGAGCCATCTCTCCAAGCCCATTGACAGCCCAAGTTTTGCCTTTCATCTCTACACAAAATTTAAATTATTTTTCTGTTAATGTTATTATCACAAACATGCTTTTCATATAGAAAATTGTTTTGAGACAATATAGCTGTTGCTACACAAGCTGTCATAGAACTCATAATCTTATTTGCCGAGTCTACAAACAACCAGGACTAGTTACACACAAGCATCTAGGCACTTTCTGTGTCATGTTGAATGGTTGTATAGTATTACTTGATTACTTCAGAATTGCCAACCTGCACAAAGGTGTAATTGACTAAAATATTTACTAGTAAAATAATACTTGGTTGACTTCTTGTGTAGAAACATTTGAAAGAAAACATTTTCTTTTTTTTCTGTTTTCTTTCTGTTTTTGGTTTGAAAGGGGCTCACTCTTTAACCAGGCTGGTCTGGAATGTACCATGTAGCCCAGGCTAGCTTTGCACTTGTTTAATTCTCCTATCTCAGACTTCCCAGTGCTAGGATTAACGTCTGAACCATCACTCCTAGCTTCTTAATGGAGAAAGGACAATATCTTCTGCAAACAATGATGAGGAAACTGGATGCCCTTAGGCAAAAAGAATAAAATCACAGGCTATAAAAGCAAATACTGGTAAATTATGGATATCAAACTAGAAAACATACATGCCACACCAACCAGAGTGGAAACATGGTGCTTGGAATTGGAGAAAGTCATTGTACAAGTAATTGATAATGTGAAGATTATATGAAAAAAACTATAACTCAAGAAAAAGAAAATCCCTCAGACTAAAATGCAACAAAAAGCTCTTTACTGCATGCTGAAAGTTCATGTCTCCAGAATTCAATTTCTAGAACCTAATGCCTAATGCGATGTCTGACCTTTGGCCTATAGGGAATGGTGAGTGTGAGGGCAGTTCTCGGGGATGTTGTTCAGACTCTTAAAAAGGTGTAACTGGAACTCTTCACCACGTGAGATCACAGAGAATAGACCTTCCCCAGATACCAAAGCTATTGGTGTCTTGATACTTGACTTCTTGCTCTCCAGAATTGAGAGAAGTAAATTCAGATTGTTTACAGCTGATTAAAGCTAAAAGAATAGTAATTAGATGTGAAAGAAGAAGCACATATCGCACAGACATCTGGAAAATGTTCATCATATGGAGTTATTTAAAAATGTAAGTCAAGAACAGAATATCAGCAGCTGTCCTTTGAGAAGGTATACCCATCTCTACTTGGGTTTTACTTTCTGCCTTTAAGAAGACCACACCCATGCTCTTACTTTCCTCTTGGTAACCCTCTTTCTCTTAACCTTGTGCTTAAGCCTTTATTAAAATACCTTTCTTAAACTCCAACTGTGCTTCATAAAAAGAACAAAATGTCAGATTGCACATGCATTAATATCTCTAGTATATGGCCCTTCAACATTCTTCGACATTCAGAATAAATTTTGGGATTCTCTTTTGCATTTCTAATAAAATGTCCACTAGAATTATTCATAGGAATTACATAGATTCAAGAGATTTCTTCAGCTAGTATGGGCATCATAATTGTAGTGAGTCATCTAATCATGAGCAAATGTATTTTCTGCTTACATATATCTAAAACTTCTCAGCCATGTTTTAATTATCACTTCAAGACTTTCACCTACTTAATTACATTTATTCTTTATTTCTTCTTCTGTTATTCAAAATAAGTTCCTTAATTTCCTTTTCACTGTTAGTATATGAAACAACTGATAGTGTTGAATTTCATAGCACACAACTTTGCAGGTTTTGTTTAATAGTTCTGACAGGTTTATGTTTGGAGGATTAATGTTAGGGTACTCTGTGTCTCATTGTGGGGGGGGGGCCGTGCAGGTGAAAAGCATGCCTTGGTGTGCATGTGGAATTAGAGAACTACTTTAGATGTCAGCCCTGGCCTTCAGCCTTGTTTTGAGACAGTCTCTTGTTCACTGCTTTGTACACCAAGCTAGTGAACTTCGAGCTTTCAAAAATGCTATCTGCCTTCCATCTCCCTTTGCTTGTTACTGGGATTACAAATGCTTGCAATACCACATCTATTTTGTTTTGTTTTGTTTTGTTTTGTTTTGTTTTGTTTTCATATGAGTTCTGAGATCCAAACTCAGATCATCTGGCTTGCAAGGCAACAATTTCACCCACTGAGCCATCAAGTTTTAAGGTTTTCTTTACATAAGGTCAATCCACTTATAAAGAGAGATTTTCTTTCCTTTCCAGTTTGAATGCCTTTTATTTCTTTTATTTCCTAATTTCCCTGACTAGAACTTTTAGCACTTTGAGAATAGAATTGGGGAAAATGGCATCATTGTCTTATTCCTGATCTTTAAAAGAAAACTTTTCACTTCACTAGTCCATATGAAGTTAGCTGTGGGCTTTTCTCCTAGGGCTTTATCGAGAGATAAATTGCTTCTATTCTGAACTGAGTAACTTCATCACAAAAGGTTGATGGAGTCATCAAACACTGTATCAAACAAGGTGATCTTCTTGTGATTTCTCTCTCTTCTTCAAATGTGTCACAGGAAAGAATTTTATATCTTGACTCCATATAAAAAACATTGGGGGGGGGCTGGAGAGATGGCTTAGTAGTTAAGGGCACTTGCTGCCTTCCAGAGTACTTTGATTTGATTTCTAACATCTGTGTGGTAGCTCAAAAATATCTCTAAGTGTAGGTCCAGACAAGCTAATGCCGCCTTCTTGCATCTACAAGTATCAGGTGTGCACATGGTACATATACATACATTCAGGCAATATGCTCATAAAACAAAATCTTCTAAAAATCCATTTATATCCCTTTTGATTTCCAAGATTAAATTCAGCTTGATCATGATGTATAATCCAATTAATGTACTGTTGAATTCAGTTAACTCATTGTATTAAGGATTCTTGCATATTTATCTGGAGTATTGGCATGTAGTTTTCTTATAGTATGTTTGGCTTTGGCATCAAGATAGTGCTAGCCTTATAGAATGAGTTTGGAGGCTCTTCCTCCTCTTCAGCTTATGTTTTCTAAGAATTTGCAAACTACTGATGTTTTTTTGGTTTGTTGTTTTGTTTTTATGCTAAGCACAGTTTCAAAAGCTCTTGGGTTCAGGAGCATATTTCTGAAGTTTCCTTTGTTCCTGACAGCACTTGGGTATCCAGAGTGTGCAGGTTAGGATCAGGTGAGACAAAGGCCAATGCTTTAGGCAACCTCTTACACTGTCTCTTTCTTCTCTTTTCCTCTCAGTGGAGAGGTAGCAATGGGATACCTTCTCCTAGCTGTGCCAGCTTGGGGATGAGCTTCCAGGGCACAATACATTAGCTGTTTCTACTTGTCTGCATGCTGTTACTTCTGGTTTTCCCCTTGTCACATCTTTTTAGTGCGCTTATGGAGTTCCATGCAGGCTTTTAGGCTATCCATTATTGTTCAGTTGGTGTGTCTGTCAGCGTCCAGCCTCAGTAGTCCATTTTCAGCATCTTACCCATATCACTATTCTTCTGAGTGGAAAATATTTCTAACACTTTCATATGTTTAGCTAATTCAGTAATCAGAGTAAAACCAAGCAATTTTTTAATTGAGGATCAAGTTTTCTGCTTACTTTTTTATTCACAATGACTCCAGGGATACATTATTTATTCATATTAAAAAACATATTGAAAGCTGGTGTGGTGGCCGCCACCTGTGATCCCAGCACTCAGGAAGGTAATGGCAGGCAGATCTCTGTGAGTTCAAGGCCAGCCTGCTCTACAAAATGAGTCCAGGACAGCCAAGGCTAACAGAGAAACCCTGTCATGAAAAACAAACAAAAATATTGAAAAATTAATTGACTTGTCCATGTCATCCCATGACTTGGGATGCAGTTGTTTCATGTGTTTTTGTTGGCAAGTTGTCATTTCTGGTTTGTTTATTTTGCACACAGCTTATCAGAATTGTCAGCATGACCTAACCAGCCTCTGCCAGTACTCCTGTCACTTGTTCTCCAGTTAGAAAACTGGTCTCATAGGTTGAGTGTAAGAACAGCACGTGCTTTTCTTTATTTTCTGACCCATTTTCACAATGTACTTTTTTTTTTTTTTCAAGACAGGATTTTCTCTATGAAGCTTAGCTCTCCTGGTACTCGCTTTGTAGATCCGGATGGCTTTGAACTCACAGAGCTCCACCTGCCTCTGCCTCCCGTGTGCTGAATTAAAGGTGCACACCACCACACCCGGCCTTACAATGGGCATTTTTAGTTGTATGTTCATTTGAAATTATTAAGATTACACATTAAACTCAAGATAGATCAGAATACGTTTTCACACATGCCACCATTAAAGGTCCAGTTTTAGAATTTGTTCTCTAAATGTTTTTCCTCATGAACCTCATAGGTGTTATTGTCTAGATGTATAGTGTACATGAAGACGTTTTCGGTGAAAAGTATCTCTTACTCTGTGCCCTTACAGGTAGTGTGATGAGCAATGTCCTGTCGTCCTTGCGGGATGTTCTTATTGGTGTGCTAGTAGGAGTTGTTATGGGAATTTTTGTTCAGTATTTTCCAAGTGGAGACCAGGTAAATAAAAAAAAAAAAAGCAAGAAAATCTGGTTTGTAGAACTTAAGTGTATTAATCAGCCTTGCATTGGTATAATGAACTACCTGAGATACTTAGTCTGTAAAACAGGTTTATTTAGCTCACAGTTCTGGAAATTACGGTCTGCTGTCAACCTACCTCATCACCTAGGCAGTGTATCATTGCAGAAGCCCTGGAGAAAAACAAAAGGAGGGGAGTGGAACCCAATAACTTGCTTTAGGAGCATGCTTCCCTGATTTACAGAGGTCCTGCCATGCCCCACACCACCACCCCAAACCCAGCTTCTAACACAAGGGCTTTGAGGGAGGCAGTCCACATCTAAGCTGTAGCATGAGTATAGCATAGAATTTTCTGAGACAGCTTTAGAAATGTAAAATTCTATACCTAACACTCTTTCCCCAAAAGTTGCGTCTTCTGCCTACTGTCTGCTTAAACTGAGCCTAATAGCAGTTGATTCCATGTAGTCTTGGTTAAGGTCACATGTCCTGATCTGGCAAATTAAAATACTGAGAACAATGTATACAATTGTCCTCTCCCTTCTACCCACCTCCCCATTTCTACTAGGTCATCTATTTATGTTTAACAATTTTTTAAGACTTTCCCCATAACTTTCTCTTGAACATCTTTGAAACAGAAATAAGTTCCCATTTATCTTTCCATATTTTCTGATTTAAATTTGCTCTGTTCCCTTTGACAAGGGTTTAGACCTGTTTAATAGTGGTGCTGGTGGCAATTTTGAGACAAATTTAACTCTGTGGTAGAGGCTGGGTTTGAACTCAACTGTTGTCATTGTCCTGCCTCAGCCTATAATTTGGTAACTTGGATCAGAGTTACCAAATCTTTTAAATAAAGTAATAAATAACAAATCAATTAAAAAGTCAAGAATTTTTAAAAAGAAAGAAATCTTCAGATATTTATTTTAACAACTCATTGGAGGAACACTTTGTCTCACTTTTCAGGAAGATTCTGACAAGCATTTTGCTGTTGATACCAGTGTTGTATAAAGGGTGAAAGTCTCATATACAACAAACCATTACTTGTGTCTGCATTTGCCAAAAGCTTTGATGCAAAATCAAATCAACATTTTGGAGACTGTTTGATAAAACCTTTACAAATATTGTAGCAAAGGGTAAAAAAAGATAGATAATGCCACATCTTGTATGTTTAATGTAAAACAACTTCTAAATGTGTGTTTCTAGGAGAAGCTCACACAGAGGCGAGCCTTCCTTGTTCTGAGTATGTGTATTTCTGCTGTCTTAGGCTGTCAGCATATCGGCTTACATGGAGCTGGCGGACTGGTCACACTGGTGTTGTCGTTCATGGCAGCAAAAAAATGGGCCAAAGAGAAGGTGAGTTTTCTAAAAAGAAAAACTAGGTAAATTTTGAAATCTAGAGTGGACAGTTAGGAAATCACCTCCATCTGGAAGATATTCCACTTCCTCCAGGAAATACATGGAGTGAGGAGTTAAGTATTACAGAAAACCATTTTGAATTACAGTAAAATGCAGTCAGAAGTTGTGTTCTCACATCAGAGTTTCCCTAAGTTTTATATAATTTGGTTATATTGCTCTTATCTTATTCTTTGAATTTTTAGTCCCACAATTCATCCATGAAAACATGTTCCTGAAATTTACCAGCATTGGTTTTTGTTTTGTTTTTATTTTGTTATATTAGTTAGTGATTGAGTAGGTTGGCTAACGGGGATCTTTGCTCTGCTCAGTTTATGTTCTGCCTTTCCTTTCATTGAGTGAACTTGTTTAATTTATGCTTATCATCATTATTACATTTATCTATGGGAAGGGCATGGAGGTCAGAGAACAACTTACTGAATCAGTTGTCTCCTTCCAGTGGCTGGGTCCTAGACAAACTCAAGTTGTCAAGTTTGTGACAGGCACCTCGACCCACGGAAATACCTTATCCATCCAACTTAAACTTATTTTCAGCTGATGGCATAAAAATGGTACAAAAGAGAAAAACATGAAGATCATAAAGATCAAAACATACAGAATAAATGCAAAAGTCCTCATCCCCTAAATACTCAACTTATTTCTATACCAATACTATATATATGTATATATATATTCTATTTTTAAAATAAAAATGTTATTACCGTGAACAGACTTCTTCACATAGCCTTTCATATATACAAGTATTCTGTAGCAATGGACTCCTAGAAATGGAATTTCTGGGTGTAAAATTGCCTTTTGTTAACACATACTGCTCAAGTATCAATTAGAAAGATGTTCAGTATTTATACTCCTGTCAACAAAATAGAGTTCCTGAAAACAACTTTCAAATAGTCAACATGAGTCTTGGGAAGCAGGCCTAACAGACTACCAGAATATTTTCTTCCTGTGCATGTATATGACCTGTCTAAACTCAGGGTCATGGACTGGGTTTCAGAATTGTCAGTTAGGCAGTTTTCCCTACTCGCTGTGGGCCAGGTGTGAGCTGTGTGTGCTGTCACCCCACAGGCTCTGCTTCGGTCCCTAGTACCCGTTCTGAGCATTATGAGGATCCAAAAGACTGTCCCCATTCTGGAACACAGTGATGAGATGACACTGATTACTGTATATCTTTGTGTGTTTCCTTAACCAAATTCTGTCTTAAAAAAAGACATTACTCAATCTTGAGAAACTGAATTTTAATTTTCCTTAAAAATGAAGTATCATCAGTTTATTAAATTTTAAAAGTGGTTTTAAATTTCTGAAATGCAGCTAAATTTATGTGCACAATAAACAAAAAATATAAAATTCTGAACTGCAATTATCTTTATATGCTATAATAACTAAAATACATTTCTCTTTCCTATAGGTTGGAATCCAAAAAATTGTTGCAAGCACATGGAATGTTTTTCAGCCACTTCTTTTTGGCTTAGTTGGAACAGAAGTATCTGTTGAGTCTCTTGAATCAAAAGCTATTGGTAAGAGTGCATAGAACATAAAAGATACAAAATACAAGATTTTAAAAATTATGAATACTTTATTTTTTATACCATTTCTTTGAATAGCTTTAAAGAACTTTCAAAAATATACTGATCATACCTACTCTCTTTTCTTCTACCTTGTGCATATCTTTGCTTTCAGTCAAAGACAACCCTATCTCCCAAGTGATCCAAAGAAATAGATTACAGGGAACATTAGATACCATTAGATGCTTCTGATTGCATTCCTTGAAACATGTCCCAAAAGGGTTAGTTCACAATTAAATACATTCCATTCAAAATATATTACTTCAGATGAACTGAAAGCCCTGTCATGGCTCTCCCACCATAACATATCTAGACTTAGAGAAATACTCCCTAGAGGCTGGGGAGGTGGCTTGGCTGGTGAGCTGCTGGCCACACCGCGCTTAGCACCTTCGCCTGAGCCATCACCTGTACCCTTGTGAACTCCAGTCTCAGCAGCACTGGGAGGCAGGGACAGAAGGATCCCTGAGGCTTGCCAGGACAGCCAATGAGAAAGTCTCAAAAAGAAGCCTTTGAGGAAGACACCAAACACAAACCTCTGGCCCGCGTAAGTGCACATGCACACCCCAGCACAGCCCTCTCTCTAATGTGCACATACATACTTTTTTTTGTAATTACTGTTTCTACTTAAAAATAGATATAATGGAGCAACACCAACAAAATACTTTCAGAAATTTTAGAATTCACTTCTCTAAGCAAAAAACAGCCTCCCCCCAAGCTTTGTTTTTACATTTGTTTATATGTATTATAGGCACGTGTATTGCTACCTTGGGTTTGGCATTATCTGTTCGAATTTTAGCCACTTTTACACTGATGTCTTATGCTAACTTTCGTTTTAAGGAGAAAGTATTTATTGCTTTATCATGGATCCCCAAAGCTACAGTCCAGGTAGGAACATACTAATAATAAGTTTAATAAGCTAAATAAGTTTAATAAGTTGTAATAAGTTTAGTTTTGACAAGTTTTAAAAGTTATAAATGAACAATATTTCTCTAGTCACAACTTGCTGTCTAATTTACCTTACTTTTATCATGTTTGATCGATAACTACTGGTGGTGCACGCCTTTAATCCCAGCACTTGGGAGGCAGAGGCAGGCAGATCTCTGTGAGTTTGAGGCCAGCCTAGTTTACACAGTGAGTCCAGGACAGTCAAGGCTACACAGAGAAACTCTGTCTCCCCCCCCCCCCCCCAAAACAAACAAACAAACCAAAACAGCTGGGGAGAATGCTCAAGGGGAAGGAGTGTATGGAACATGATTTTGGATCCCCAGTGCCTACATGAAAAGAGGCTTAGCCTCAGTGTCCGTCATCCCAGCGCTAGGCATGGAGAAGGAAGGGGAGGAGCAGAGGCGATAGGAGGGTTGCCGTGCATTGCCAGCCTTTAGCACACTGGTAACACTGGAAGCCCATGTTTCACAGGCATGAGGCAGAGAGAAACAGAGGACAGCTGACATCATCTGTTCTCCCCACGTGCACAAACAGGCATACATGTTCAGCACACATGTATCACACACACACACACACACACACACACACACACTGCAGCATTTAAAAGATTTGTTTTTAAAGCAATTGTTCTGAAATTTAGAAAAGTACTTTTAAATGATAAGAGTCTCTAAATTTGATGGAAATGCTTCCCTTTTCTATTTTCCTAAAGCAGAAGATAAAACAAGGTGTGGCGGCGCGTGACTTTACCCCTGCGCCTGGAAGGCAGAGGCAGAAGGGGCTCTGTGAGCGCCAGGGCAGAGCCTGGCCTATGAAGCCAACTCTAGGGTAGCCAAGGCTATACAGTTAGACCCTATCTCAGAGAAAGAAGAAGAAAAGAAAAAGAAAGAAAGTATAAAATAAAATTAGTACAGTATACATCATAATATGGGACTGTTTTTATTCTGATTTTTTTTTTAACTTTAGAGACACATTGGTTTTTGTAGTGTCTTTCCTTACCCACTCACTCCACCATACAAATACACATAAATTCTTCTTAATTTGATACTCGTTTTTATGATATATGACTATGATTGTAAAGGAATGATACAGTGTCTTTGGGGGCATTTTGTTTGTTTTTATTTTTTCCTTACTGTTTGACACAATAATTAAGGTTTCTATTACTGTGATAGGCACATGACCAAATACCATGACCAAAAGCAACTCGGGGAGGAAAGGGCTTATTTCATCTTAGACTTCAATGTCACAGTCCATCATCAAGGGAAGTCAGCATAGCAATTCAGGGCAGAACCCTGGAGGCAGGAACTGAATCAAAAATCATGGAGAACCTTGCTTACTGGCTTGCTTTCTATAACTTGCTCAGCTTGTTTTCTTTTATCATTGAAGACCATGGGCCCAAGGGTAGCAACTCCCACAGTGGGCTGGGCCCTCCCACATCAATCTTTTATCAAGAAAACACTGTACAGATTCGCCCACAGGCAATCTGATAGAGGCGCTTTCTCAATTGAGGTTCTTCTTTCCAAGTTCAACTTGTGTGAAGTTGATAAACAAACAAACCTAGCCTGGGCAGAGATAAACATGTCCTGTATGAAGACTTTATAGTTCTATCTTCTTTTTCTATAATAATTTATGGCTATTTATTGTTCAGCTGTTAACATGGCAGCATAAGGCCTTGCTTTCCTGGGATTGTTTTTCTCCATTTTGGTTTTACAGAATAGAAGCTTACATTTCTGTGAAACAAAATTCTCCATTAGGGTTAGACTTGCAAGACTTGAAGGCCAGATTGTTGGTTTTGAATACTATGTTGCTTGCTTAGGTCTTTAGTTACTTCTCTATCTCTCAACTCATTGATTTCCTCATTTTATGTAAGGACCTATGACCATATCTACTAAATGTTGGTGTGTGGGTGGATGCAATAATCCCTGTAAAGTTCTCAGCAGAATTTCTGGCATAAAGTGCTGCTCCGTGAACAGCATTATAGTTATTTTATCTGACCTTCAAGTCATATAAATAGTAACAGCCTGTTTTTATTCTAGGGAACAATAGATCTATAAAAAGACCATCTGTCTGTCAGTCTGTCATCCCCTACCTCCATTGAGACACTGGTTTTGTTTCATTATTCATTTCCTAAAGCAGAGTGAAAAAGAAGCAGGTCTGAAGAAGAGCCCACTACCCATGCTTGTTTCCTCTGCTTCTGCGTGTCCTCTTTTTCAGCATCCAAGCCAAGTTGTATCCTGTCAAATGTTAACAGCTGGAAAGAGAGCTATAAACTTTTTTTTTTTTTTTCAAACTCAAGCTCTTTCCCGTGGTAGGCAAGTGCTCTAGCCCTACCCTGCCCTACCAGCCAACATTTTTATGCAAGGAGAGCCATGTGTCCCACTATGCTTTAGAACAAATATTTTAAATTTAACATTTCTCCTTTATTCTTCCCTGTTCTGTCCTTTGGTTTTTCCAGGTTGTTTTCCTCTAGATATATTTTCTGGGAAGAATATACAATGATTAAATTATAGAGATTACTTCACACTTGGGTATTTTCTTTCTAGTACTTTATCACTGTTTCATTGTGTGCTTTTATAACAGAACCCTTTACTTTGATTATATGTCAACTCTGAGTAACGTTTTTCTTTTGCCCTGTGTCCTCCCTAACTGCAGGCTGTCTTAGGTCCTCTGGCTCTAGAAACAGCAAGGGTCATGGCGCCCCACTTGGAAGGATATTCGAAGGATGTGATGACAGTAGCCTTTCTAGCCATCCTTATCACAGCTCCAAATGGAGCTC
This sequence comes from Psammomys obesus, assembly GCF_907164565.1. Taxonomy (NCBI): domain Eukaryota; kingdom Metazoa; phylum Chordata; class Mammalia; order Rodentia; family Muridae; genus Psammomys; species Psammomys obesus. The sequence continues at coordinate 22,509,885 of NW_026596095.1, forward strand.
TCCTCATTGGCATACTGGGTCCCAAAATACTTCAACGTGCTGATATGACAGGCCCTTTAGAAGTGGAGATAACATCAGATTTTCAACATAATTAGAAAGTTTGCCATCACCCACCTGTTTTGTTGAATGAATTATCTCAGATGACAGCAAATGATGTTATTATAGTACAGAAGTTTGGAGATTGTTCATCGAACCCAGGATTCAGTGAACACACAATTTCTCTACAGGGTTTTCCTCTGATTTTTTTGGCCCGAAGTAAATCTAATAAAAATAGTATTAAATACAGTGCTCTTTAATTTAGTATTTGCATATTTCAAGAATAAAGTCAGTCAGCAGATACCCTAGGAAAATGCAAGGTAATCCTTAAGGCTGAATTTTATATTGCAATATGAAGTAAGTATAATAAAACTAAGTTAAGAGAGAGTAAAAATCCCTTGAATTCTGAACTTTGCAAGATGAGAGGTTTCACACAGGAGCAGAACTCCTATCACTTGAGTTAAAAAATTAGTCACAGGCTGTGCATGGTGGCACATGCCTTTATTCCCAGCACTCTAGAGACAGAGGCAGGTGGATGTAAGTTTTAGACCAACTTGATCTACACAGGCCACTCAGAGGCTGCATAGAAGGGTCAACAAACAAATTAGGAAAAAAGAAAACTCAGCAGGAACGTAACACTTGAACTTCCTGAACCTGCTGAATAGATAAGTTTCAGTTTTAGATGAAACACTGTTTGGAGCCTTTACTTGCAGAATAAAAATGAAATCACAAATGGAAATGAAGAATATTTTCAACACCTTGTTTACAATGTAGGCCTTAAAAGCAGCCTATAGAAATGTGTTTTAAAATGTAGGCATTAAAAGCAGCCTACAGAAATGAAGGTTAGTTTCTTACTGTCTTCATGAGAACTGCTTTTCATTAGCAGCAGTATTTTTCCATATTGGCTGAAGGCATTGGCCATACCAATCAAAAATTTGCTACCAGCATTGTGCAGCTCCAGCTGATTTCAAGAGTCCTTAAGAATAGTCTTGTAACAGCTTCTTAGAAGACGCCAGCTGGTTAGCTCTCGGTGTTCTGAAAGAGCGTTTGAATGCAAGCCAGAGAGACTGAGTTCAATTCTCAAGCCCCTGTAATGGGGAGTAGAGAGGGCTGACACCATAAAGTTCTTCTCTGACTTCTATATGTGTGCTGTGGCACATGTACTCTCACACATGCACACATGATTTTTAAAAATAAAAGTTCAAATTGCCTTATTGAACAGCCTCTTAAAGATTGTACAAACTTCCTTAGCAAAGTCCCAGTGCATAGATTAGTATTAATTCAGTTCCTCTTTGACATGAGTAGCACATTGAAGTGGCACAGAATATAGAAAGAGTTTCACAAAAAGTGCTAGGGACGCAACTAAAACTAAGGCAACCAACTGTCTTATTCCTATTAAGACTTAGGCATTTTAAGAACTATATTAGCAAAAATTCAAAACAAGTTCAGATTGCTCTAGGCTAGATAATAGGTACAATTGTCACATCTTTTTCTTACACACTTCTATGATATAGCATAGGTTTCATGACTTTCAGCACAAACTGAGTTCCAGGCCAGCCAGGATCCTGCCCAAGGCCAATTAGATCCTGTCCCACACACCTAAGTCTGAATAGTCACAGGGCTGAGGCAGGAGAAGTGCTGGAAATCTGGCAGCCTGGTCCACACAGCAAGTTCCAGGAGAGTCAGAACTAGGCAGTAAGATCCTGCCCGCAAGCAAATCAGCTTTCTATTTTAAGTAATTATTATTAATGATATATATATATATATTATATCTGATATATAAGAATACTATTAAGAAAAATAGAAAATAAGCACATTGTAATTTTTATACTACTTGAAAGATTTTGCTGGGATATATAAGCTGTGGGGAGAAAAAAATAAAGTTGTTGGAGTTTGTTGGAAAAAAGAATACTATTATATGTGATATATAATATTTAATATAAGTATACATTATAATTATTTAGACAAGGTCTCACTATCTAGCCCTGGGTGGCCTGCAATTTATTATATAGACCACACTGACCTCAAACTAAGACCTACATGCAGGCAAAATAGCCATACACATAAAAATAGGTAAAATGTTCAAAAAAAAGCCAGGAGTGGTGATAGATTTCTATAATCCCAGCAGTCAGAAGGCCAAGGCAGAAGGATCACACACAAAGAGCCAGTCTGGGCTACATAATGCATCTGTCTTAAAATAACATCAACAATCGGAAAGCCCCCTTTTAAAGGCTGACCCCGGGCTTTAAACTTACCTTTTAGAAGTGCTTTTGGCCGGTGGGAAACAAAGGTGGTAAAATGCTCGTGTAGTGGAGCCCAGGATTCAGTCCCAGTACCACCTAAACCAGGAAGAGGCAAACATGCTTCTCATCCCAGCACGCAGGAGGATTCAAAGCTCAAGGCCATTCTCAGGGATATAGGAGCTTCAAGGCCAGCGTGAGCTAGGACTGTATCACAAAATATAATCTACTTCTGAAAGTGTGTTCACTGCAGCAGAAGAGAGCTAGCCCAGAATTAAGAGCACTTACTGGCCCGGTGAGCAGGCGCATGCCTGGAATCCCAGCACTCAGGGAGGCACAGGCAGGTGCATCACTGTGACTTGGTAGCCAGCCTGGTCTACAAAATGAGTTCAGGACAGCCAGGGCTCTGCTACACAGTGAAACCCTGTCTTGGAAAAAAAAGAGAGGAGAGGAGAGAGAGAGAGAGAGAGAGCACTTACTGCTCTTGCAGAGGATTAAGCTCAATTCCCACCATCCATATCATAGTTATGTAACTCCCGTGCCCTCTGGCCTCCATAGAATATACACAATGCACATACAGACACAGATACACACAGCCTCATTAATAAAGCTTGACGTGTTGACACATGCTATGATGGGCATGGCCCTTTCGGACATTGTGCTCTGTAAACACAGACAGCAGGATATGCTTGTCAGGTTGGGGATGGGGAGTTACTGGTTAGTGATGTGGGGCTTCTGGATTGGTAGTGATGGCTGCCCAGAAATGTGACTGTATTTAATGCAATCAAAGCATACACTTCCAAACATACGTTTTGCCATAATAGAACAGATGTAATCATAGAAAGTAATCAGTTTCAGATCCTCTTCCTATTTATAAGTAATGTCTCTTTAAAAATAGCTGTGGCGTGGGGGTGCTGAAGAGATGGTCCAGTGGTTAGAGGCCTGGCCATTCTTCCAGAGGACCACAGTAGTCTATACTCCAATTCCTTTGGATTCAATATGGTGGATGGAAGGAGGAAGCTGACTCCCACAAGCTGTCCAATGACTGTCACGGTGCTCTATGATACGGGTGCCTCCCTGCACCCCAGCTATACACGCAAAAGAGTTTACAACAATAAAAATAGCCTTAACGTTCTTTAAGGAGTTCATTTCTGCCTGTTTCCTGAGTGTGTTTATCAGGTTCCTTTAAACAGTGAGGACTTTCAGCTGTACTGTCCTCATTTGCATAACCTGTTTCTAAGGAGAGTTAAAAAGCATGAACAGGAAATAAATAAGCCTCACTTCATGGGTTATTTAGAAGTTGAAAAGAATTGACAGGTTTTTTTTTCTTTTTTCATTTTCCAAGACAGAGTTTCTCTGTGAAGTCTAGGCTGTCTTGGAACTCGCTCTGTAGAGCAGGCAGCCTCAAACTCAGAGATCCACCTGCCTCTGCTGAGATTAAAGACACACACCGCCACACCTGGTAACAGAATCTCCTTAAGAACAAAAGCACACTAGATTGACAAGAAGGGTAAAGAGGCTTTTTGCTGAGCCCTCTGATCCAAATCTGATTCCATGAATCTATGTGGAAGGTGGGAACTGACTCCCACAATTGTTCTGTGACCTACACACATTCACCATGGCACAACCAACTGCCAAAAAGAGACGCTCTAAAAGCTATAAACAAAGCACACACTCAGTGTGTCAAGGTGATTCATTCAGCCACTTTCCTTAAGGTCAGTAGATTTCTGAATGTGAGAGGACTGAAAAATACAGACCAACTGAATCACAAAAACCCCTTATTTGCACAGCAAGAGGCAACTGTGTGTCAGTTACTTCAGTGTCAGTAGGAGCACAGTGCACTGTTAGAGCAACAACAACAGAATGGAGCAGGACAGTCAGGTGAGCACAGCTTGGGGGAGGGGAGGCTGCTGTTCAGTGACTTTAGTTTTGAAGAATCAGGGTTGTTCTGGAAGGCAGCTACATAATGTGACATAGTTAAATTGCTATAGTGCGTTGAGCTTCAGACCCGGGACAAGCAGCTGAAGGGCTTTTTCAACGAAGGCCAACCTGCCCTCCAGGTTCTTCCAGCATCCCTCAGTTCCTACCTGCTGCAGGGCATGGCTGCTATCCCCCGCCCTCCACCCTGAACTCTCCAGCCCAGGAGCCTTTCCCCCATTAACAGGTGTCTACCATTGTACTCTTACAGTGACACCACATTTTCACCATTAAATTTATAAGTGCATTTTAGTATTTGGAGCTTCAAACATATTTACAAATAAAAAAATAGATCTTACGCTCGGTGTGGTGGTGTATATCTTTGGTCCCAGCACTTGAGAGGTGGAGGCTGGCCAATCTCTGAGCAGCCTGGTCTACACAGTGAGTTTCGGGCTCTCTTAAAAATAAACAAATAAATAAAGTTGACCACAAAATATATGGAGACATTACGTGGCAAACACATTCTCCTGAGTTCCCAGTGTGTGTGCGCATCTAATTGTAAACAGGAGCAAACATTTCCAACGAATCGTTGAGAGTGGTAGTAAATGGTTCTACACATACAAACCCGGATCCTCTTCTTTTTTTGGAGACAGAGGACTATGTAGTGGCCCAAGGTGAGAGATGGCGTGTGTGACCTCGAGGTTTTCCTCCCACGCCCAAAATAACAACCCTGAGACTGTTATTTATGAATAAATGCCTAAGCCATTAGCTTTGGCTCCTTCCCCTATTAGATTTAGCTTACCATACCCATTTTATTCTGTGTGTGCTGCCTGGCTGATTAACTCTCACAGTTTCATACATCCTTCTCAAAGTCTGGGACCAATCCTGCCTCTCACTCTCTCCCAGAGTTCCCCTTTCTCTGTCAGAACTCCCACCTCCTTATTTTCTGCCTCAGCTGACAGGCCATTAGCTTTTTATTGATGCTTCCATACAGACACAAAGAGATTCCTTTTACACTGCCGCGCCGTCCTTTCAGCTTCAAACCGCTGCTAGCTGTGGTCCCATGAGCTTTACAGTGTGACAGCTTCTGGCTGTTGAGGCTTTGCGATTTGTTGCTGAATCACATTGTCATGTGACCAGCACTGCAGCTACAGTGCTGTGAAGGGTACTCCTTGGTACAAGGCAATGGTGTTCCAGTTGCACCTTCGTGGAGCAAGCATTTGGTTAGTCCTTCCCCAGTGGTGCTGGTTCAAACCACAGAACAGCAAAGACAGGTCAAGAGTAAGCGTCTAGATGAATTGCTCTCCTTCCTTTAGATGTATTTAACTTGCTGTCGTGTGGCTAGTTATTGTCCTTACGGGTCCTGCCTCATTGAAACCTGTGTTGTTTTTTATCATTGGCAGTTTCAACATTCGACAGCCGTAACTGTCCCCTGGTAAGATGTAGCCAGGGGAAATGCATGCTATTCAGGTTGTGGGCAGTGACGTTTTTACGGTGCCGGCGAAGTGAAGAACATACCACCACAAGGGGGCAGTAGCACACACAATTTCTATGGGCGATCCCTGATAGGTTCCCATCCTGGTGAAAGCAAGAGACCAACCAGAGGCTTGAGGCTTGAGGCTTGGGTCCCCTATGCTGAAGCAGGGAGGGTAAATTCTCAGGGTTGGGATGAGGCAAAGACCAAAGAAAGAGCACAGATGTCCTAGTGATGTCAACTCAGCATTATAACGTGGCATCTTTGGGTAAGAGAACACCAAACGGCAGTAAAGGCTTTGGGATCTTTATAGCCTAGAGTTTATAGAATGCAGTATATATTTCAATAAATGTACACACAATGAGATACATCATCTCTCTCCAGTCAGAATGGCTGTTATAAAAAAAAAAAAGGCAAAAACAAATGCTGGTGAGGATGTAGAGAAAGGGGCACTCTTTTACACTTTTGTTGGGAAAGTTAATATAGTCACTATGAAAAACAGTATCAAATTAAAAAAATAGTTTTTCTGTTATGTCCAGCTATTCTACTTATGGGCATGCATTTAAAACAAATGTAACTAGCACATTAAAGAGATACTCTTGCTTCTGTGTTTATGGTTTTATATATAAAACAAAGCAAGCTCGATAGTTTCAAGCGACTGAGTCTGCTGTATGAACATACATAGGAAATTACAAAATGGGTTTTTCTAAAGCAGAATTTAGCATTTTTTTCTTTTCCATGACTCCACTTCCAGGGGAAGACCCACTGCCCTTTTCCGTACCAAGCATTTGAATGGTAAACACACATACATGCAGGCAAAATACACAGAGACATGGGTAGAAGCATGGTGGGGGTAGGGAAGAGGGAGGGTGGGATCAGGAGGAGATGGGAGAGGGGCCACAGCCAGGATACAAAGTGAATAAATTGTATAAATAATCATAATAAATTAAAAAAATACACAGACACATAAAATAAAAATAAACCTTAAAATATGTTCACTTACTGCTGCCCCATCTGCAATTTCCCCCATATTATCATATATTGCTGATTTTATTGTTATCATTTGCTACAAAGGTTTTCCGTTTTTAATCTCATTTTCTCTCTCCCTTGTGCTTTCCATATATTCACATCATTAAAAAAATAATTTTAGGACCGGTAAGATGGCTTAGTGGGTGAAGGTGCTTGCTGCCAAGGCTGAGAACCTGAGTTGAGATCCCAGAGCCCTCATGGTGGGAAACAAACAAAGTTGCCCTCTCATCTCCATATGTGCCATGGCATGTGCCCCATCCCAGTTAAATAACGCTTTAAAAATTAATCATTTCATGTTACAGTTTCATTGTTTACTTTCTCTGACTCAAATAGTTCATTGCCCCAGTTTTTTTATTTATATATGCATTATCAACTCTTTTCTGCCATCCTTGTTTTTTCTCCTCTTCCTCTGAGGCAAGGTTTTTCTTTTAGTCAAGGTAGCGTCAAACTCCAGGACTCACTCAAGCAATGTATGTGCCTTAGCCTCCTTCTACTGGGTAGTTTTGTTTGTTTGTTTGTTTCCCTTGGACTGAGTCTCATGTAGAGCAGTCCTCCCGCCTGGCCTCTACCTCCCAAGTGCTAGGGTTATAGGCACAAGCGACAGTGCCTGGCTTCCTTAGTCTTTTCTTTTCTTTTTTAGAGACAGGGTTTCTCGGTGTAACAGAGTCCTGGCTGTCCTGGAATCACTTTGTAGATCAGGCTGGCCTCAAACTCACAGAGGTCGGCCTGCCTCTGCCTCCCAAAGTACTGGGATTAAAGGCGTGTGCTGCCATGCCTGGCTTGCTTATTATTTTCTAAAGAAAACAAATGTAGTATTTTAAACTTATTCTTCTATAAATTCATACATGCAGATGATACATTTTGGGTCATACTCACCCCCCCCACACACACACACACAAATATCACCTACAGGACCCCTCCCATATTTTGCTTAGTATTCTTTTTTTTTTTTTTTTTAATGTCTGTAGTGAGGGTGTCCGTTCTTGGAGTTACAGACTGTTGTGAGCTGTCATGTGGTGCTGGGAATTGACCCTGAGTCCTCTAGAAGAGCAATCAGTGCTCTTAACCACTGATCCATCTCTCTAGCCCCCTGCTTAGTATTCTTAACACAAATATTTTTCTAGCTGACTTGATCCCTATTTCTTCCTAACATGTTAACATCAGCAAAGAACCTTAATCTCTTTTTCTTACAACTTTGTCTTCTATACAAACTTCAAAACTATTTAATCTATTTTAAATGAACTTGTGTCTAGTGTGAACTTTATTATTGTACATAATTTTAGATTTATATTCTAAGTGTTTAAATCTCCATTGTTTTTGACATTTTTGAAAGAGGTTTTATACCTTTTCCAAACAAATCTATTACCTTTGCTAATGTGATCAGCTATCTTACTGTTAAAATCTTGAGGTGCTTATTAAATTTTGTGTAATCATGATTTCCAGTCACTAATCAAAATTCCTCTTACATCTGTTTTACTTAATTACTATGTTTTTTAGACATGTAATTATGTCAAAGTTCCTATTTTCCCATATTTATAATGATTAGTTCATTTTAATATTATATATTAAAGACAGTCATTGGCATTAAAAATGGCAATAGACATTCATGATCATTTCTGATATTAACTGGAGTGTTTTGTGATAAAAAATGGATACTACAGAATTTCAGTTAATGAAGATAATCCCATTAAAAATCTTCACGAGGCATGGCTTGGTTCTTCTCAGCATCTACGGCTGTGGCTGCTCTGCTCTCATTGACCAACATGGTTGTTAACATATCAGCTGAAGTGAAACATTTTAAAATACAGCCTTCTTTCCTTAATTTTACTTTATGTCCATTGGCGTGAGGGTGCCAGATCCCATGAAACTGGAGTTACAAATAATTGTGAGCTGCCATGTGGGTGCTGAGAATTGAACCTGGGTCCGTTTGGAAGAACAGCCTAGTGCTTTTAACCACTGAACCATCTCTCCAGCCTCTAAAATACAAACCTTTCGACATTTTTAATACTGTTTCACCCTTTTCACTCATATTCATAAAACTAAGGCTTTTTGCCTGTATGTCTATTGCAGGTTTTCATGTTAAGTCTATACTAGTTGTATGAATGAAATAAAATTTGGAGGAGGAGCAAGATGTGGGGGCACCCACCTGTAAACCTGGCAGTAGGGAGCCTGAGGCAGAAGGATCATAAACATGTCAGACCTTCTCTTGAAATGAAAAAAGATAAGTAATGTTGACTTATCTCTTCGTCCAACCTTAATTAAGCTTTTCCTCAGTGCTAGGGACAGAACTTGTGCCTTGCAAAGGTGGGCTGGTGCTTTGAGCTACAGCCCCAGAACCCTGAATTATGGATTTTAAAAAAGCACCTTCCATTCTCCGCTTGGTAACTTGTCAAATAACTTTATATTTTCCTTTCTGGGGTCAGTGTAAGTCAGATTTTGGTTTTTGTTTTATTTTGGAGAAAGGGTTTCTCTTGTGGCCTTGGCTGTCCTAGACTTGTAGACCAGGCTGGCCTCAGACTCACAGAGATGCACCTGCTTCTGCTTCCCAGAGTGCTGGGATTAAAGGTGTGTGCCACCATGCCTAGCTGTCAGATTGTTTTTGTTTGTATGTTTGTTTTTTAACATTGTCTGTTTTAGATATCCCAGGGATACTTCAGAAGTATCTAACTTTGCCTCCTTTCTTAGGAGCATTTTCTTCAGAGTCCTGTACTTCTAAGCTTTGTTCTTAAATCTCGTCAATTGGTATCATTTACTACTCCAGTGTGTTCATGCAGGAAAATGTACAGACGTTGCCACTGATGGAAATTTTAATGAATTGCTTTCCTATTTTCTTACTGGTGTAAAGTTCATCTTTGCAGTTATGCAATTCAACAGCTTCTTTCCTCCAGTTTTTGGAAAAATGCAACATTATGGTGATGAAGAATGGTTATCATGGCTGATCCATTTGATAAATGTCCCAAGAAATCAGTCAAAATATTTCACCATGATTGTCTAAAGCATTGTTTTTGTTTTTCAGTAAGCAATGGATTTGAGCATTTAAGCCCCTGCAAAGTTAGAGTGATGCCACCCTTAGCTGAAAACCCCATTGCCTTTCTGAACATAGTTTCAATGCTCTTAGCAAACAGTACATTAATTTGTACTTGCTAATAGTCCATATACACTTCCCGATGTATGCACTAGATTTAATGGCTGCTTCATGGCTTCACTGAACTAGACTTCTGCAAAAGAAAAACCAGTGACTTGTTGAGCAAAACAAAATGAGCTTCAAGTCAAAGCCAATAATGACAAACTAAAGCATGGGGCCAGGTGAAATAGCCCTAGAGGTATCCTCCCTAAGCCCGCCTGTGCAATCCCAGAACAGCTGCCCAGTGTCTTTGAAAGAGGACTTTCAATTGCCCCTGTAGTGGGCTAATTCCCTAACACAATATTATTTAAATGCCACCTGCCGTATTTAGCCCTTGCCATGTTTTAGGAAACTAAATTATGCAGTAAATTAGTAACTGAGTTTGAAAACGTTTCAAGCGAAGGGGGAAACTTCCTGCAATGAAGCCCCACATATCAAGACCATCCTGGATATACTTTCCACCTGGAAATATCACATTAAATGTGTAAGCTTTTAAATGGGCACTGGTGTCAGTGAATGTAAGATTCTGCCTTCTCGACCATCGCAGACTTATCATGAAACACTGCTTTTTTACTTGGGTCATGGAGATGCCTGCAGGAACTGAGGTACATGGTTCTCTGTTAAACCTTCTCAAGCTCCTAGCCTTTCGTTTTCAATTTTCATTTGTTTTCCAGTCACCAATTCCAGTCGTATTGTATTGTTTACCTATACCTGTTGTTCTTGATACTGCTGGTATGTTTAAGAATAGAAAACAGATAAACAAGCTTACTAGAACTTGCTGTTAAGGAGAAACAAGAACTGAAGATGGAAGAGGGCTTGGGTGCTAGCTCTGGGATACAGTGGACATAGTTACACACCCCTAGGTGTTTCAGCACTGATGAGGCAGCCCCTGATGCATCCAAATGAGTGAAATGCAATTAGTCAAACATGTTGGGTAGGTAGCAAATAAATCAGCCACCTGTTTTTGTTTTTGTTGTTTTAGAGTGAAGCTTTAAAATTGTTTAGGAATACAGTCTGACATTTCTAATCAAAGCCTGAAAAAATTATACAGATCAGCAGCTAGTAATTGGCTTCCTATAAACTTATTAACAAATTAGGTTACAAAATACAAAAGCACTTCAGTGACTCATCAGGAGGCAGCAGACTCAAAGCTGAGTTGTAATGTGCTTTCCATAACACAACTTGCTTAATTATCCACACAGGTGAGTCATCGGTACCTCAAGCCTGCTAACACTCTTGGACACCTGGTATTCGGTAGGGCGGTGCTTATCTTTGAATAAGGAATGAGTAGTTCTCTAAGTCAGCAGGACAGGTAGCCCTCACCATCATGAGTAACATAACAAAGCTGATTCTCAAAGGTTCTAGAACACGCAAGACATACTTTAAGAACTAAGTGTTTTGTGAATTCACGTGTGTTTGGTTATTCAGTGCTTATGTAAGAAACACATGATACATACCATGATACCACACATGACAGCATTCTGTGAATTTACAGATGATGGCAATTCTAATCCTCACGTGAAAGCTTGCTGAAACACCAGCCTACTACCAGAGTGGATTTCTGAGCACAGTAAACAATGTTTTAATGTGGAAAATGTGGGAGGGGAAATCCATTTTCCTCTCAGGGCACTGAAATTACCTTCAGGGACAATTTTCACTTTTCTCACTGCATTTATTTGACAAAATTAAAAGCCAAATCATTTCAGACTAGCAAGTTCCAATAAATCTGCCTTCTGCAAAGCTGAAAGTATGGCAGCTAGAACTTTTTTTTTTTTTTTTTATTCAAAGAATGTTCCTGTGAATTGAAGCAATGGTTTTACAGAGGAGCTGAATGACCACAGACAAAGTATCCAAACTTCTGCTGAGGATCTAACCAACTGTGGAAAATAACTGGTTAATCTGACAGTGAAGGCACTTAGGGGCACTGAATAAATGGTCTCAGAAAATCCAAAACCAATCAAAGAAAAAAACCCCTCAGCCACAAAAGAGCACTGCTCAACATCTCCCCCACCTGAGCTAAGGGTTTGGGGAGCAGACCTTGTAAAGCTTCCCCAGCACAGATAGTTCCAACTCTGATTTGAGGATCTTGGTCATGAGAAAGGTTTCACATAGTGGAACTCACTGACCTTACATGAGCTACATTTAAGACCCCAGTACCGTGCTTGATGTAATGTCTGGTGTACACAAATACTCAGGAATTGTTAGCTTTACTGCCACGAAGACTGACTGTCTCCCATATGTGCACGGAAAAAAGACAACCATGTCAGCGATGGCGCAGTATCATGCTTGCCACAAAGCCTCAGACCCTCAGCTCTGATCGCCAGCACTCTCTGCAGTGCACAGCTGTAACCTGAGTGCTGGGAGGGGGAGACAGGAGCAATTCGGAGGCTCACCAGGCTGGCCAGCCTAGCTCAATCTAGGGCCTCCAGATTCAGAGAGCGAACAATTAACAAAAACACCCCACATCGGCCTCTGGCCCCCATGCTCAAAGGTACAAACAGCAGCAAACATAGGTGTACCCACACATACGTAGACAAATAAAAAGAAAATAGCATGAACTGGGTGGATTGTATCTTTAATAGTTTATGGATAGCTATTACATGAGTATTGTAATGTAAAATAAAACTAGAGACTCCTGATAGTAGGCTAGAATTACAAATAATTCAAAACTTCCAGTAAACCTACAATGAAAACTTTCTTGTATGTTGCCTCAATGGTTTATACTATTAAAAAGATACAACACAAATGGAGCTCAGTGTAGAGAGCTCTTGCCAGAATGTGTGAAGCCCTGGGTTCCAGCCTTAGTACCACAAAAGTGAGCAAACAAACACAGATTTGTACTACTTCTGACTTTCACAATGCCTCCTTTCACATTTCAGTTCTTGATGGTTAGTTCAAAACAATTGTAACCTCTTTATTTAAATGTTTATTCATTTTATTAAAAATTTTCCAGGGCTAGAGAGATGGCTCAGTTGTTAATAGCACTGGATGTTCTTGCAGAAAACCACGGTTCAGTTCCCAGCACCCCAGGGGATTCAACATTCTCCTCTGGCTTCCTTGGGCACCAGGCACGCACATAGTGCACAGACATACATACATGCAGACAAGCACTCACACACAAAATAATAAAAACAAGCCTTCCTAAAACATGTCTGTTTGCTCTAATTATTCACATCTCACAATACACAAACATAAGACTATGACGTGTCACTGTAATTATGGGATAGGTTCCTTTTTAGCTTGGAGCTTGGCTTGCCATCACTAGTCTTTCTCAGACTGCTAGCTGTGACAGCTAAGGAAAGAACAGAACACATTCCGTATGTTGTACCAGGCTTACTATGTGTTCGTTAGAGAAATAAGGACACCTAGGGCTGATCTATCTAACCCAGCAGTCCTGACAGATGAGCGGCCCCAGGTTTAACTGGGGGTTCCTCTGTTCCTGGAGGTGACATGGTTTATGCAGAACTCAAGCACTTTCCTACATTTCACCCTTTGTTATGCAGCCTCCTTTACCCTTAATGATGAGTCATTTCACTCCTGGGCCAGAAAATAAAATGAGTGGTGTTTGTTTTCAGTATTTGCCAGTAACACTGTATGGCTTGCTTCCTTGCACAGCTAGTGCCTAATCCATTTGTGCATTATGCTTCCTGCAATGCTGCCTCCATCCTACCTCTCTTTAGACAACCAAAGGCCTTATCATATAGGAGTGTGTGCAGAATATGCTGGTATACCCCATTGCAGACTCTTTTCTGTCATTATACACACCCAAGTGTTTTATCTATATTTCATGAAGTTAAAAATACAATAAATGAGTTATCTCTTTTTAAAAAAAAAATCAAAACATTTTCTCTCAATGTGTACAAATTCAACCCACTAGGTTACAAGTGACTTAATAGCCTGTTGCCCCATTTCTCTATAATTAACTACAAAAAGGAGCAATGAAGTATGTTTCATTTTAATGCAAATTCAGATGTTTTATATCTGACTGACCTTCAAACTACAGTTTGTAGTGTAACTTAGCATTACGTACTCTTGCCACACCGCTGTCACCAAATTAAACACAAGCACACAGAGCAAGCCTTTTGTAAGGTGAACCAATTTTTCATGATGCAAATAATTGTCACTGGAACTTTTTATATCTGATTTACTTTTTTGAAATTGGGATAATCATGGTAATGAGACAAAAATCTTTATAAAACATCGGTTTTATTACCTCAAAGTAATTCTTGGTGGCAATATATTTCATAATTCATCAAAAACAGCAGAGTTCCACAAACGCCAAAGAATGGCAAACTACTTCAGATGAGCAAAACAATATGAAAATACATTTAGCAGAACAAGGGAGAATTTTTTTTAAAAATATACATTATTTTGAAATACTGATATGCAAAAAAATACCTTTTGGCCTACAGCCAAACTTTAATTTCCCAGTGCTGACTTTATTGTTGAAAGATACATTAATTCTTGATTTCAGAATGACACTTGACCATTTGATTTCTGTATAAATGACTGAATATATAAAGTACCAAATATAAGTAGTAGTGTAGCAAGAAAATAAATGGCAGAAATAATTATTCAACCAGTACTGCTGGTTAAAATATCCAAAGATTTTTCTACACACAACAAACGAGGAAATGTTACTGTCAGAATTTCAATCTTAAATGGCTACTGTTATACTTCTTTCTTCTTCAGTATGAGTGGACCCACATTATCTCCTGTCAATTCATTGTGCTTATTATGGGACCCATCACAGGCAGGAAACTAAAAGGAAAAAAGAATTGCAAATGTTATTTTACAGCAGGATTCAGAAAGGATTCATTTGTGAAATGCTCATGAAGCTCATCAGGGAGCTTCCTGACAGAACACACCCTCCATTCCACCACCCCATGCTCCACACAGCAGGCTACAGAAGGAAAAAGGAAAAACCATTCCCTGCACTCGAGAGACAGAGCCAGGCAGATCTCTTGAGCTTGAGGCTAGCCTGATCTACAGAGTCCCGGACTGCCAGGGAAACTACACAGAGAAACCCTGTCTTGAAAGTCTTTGGCTGAATATGTCTCAGTGACTACAAAAGTTTAAAAAGGATCAAAGTAAGCTCTTGGTCTCTATGGAGCTCTACATTTGAGCTAATTTCTCATTTAAATTTTAAAAAATGAGATGTATATTCAAAGTAAATTTTACCATGTTTTGTTATAAAATCATAAAGTTTCTGAAAATATTAAAGATGTGTTACTAAATGTTCAATCCATCTGATTATAGTTATAATTAGTATAGGTTTTCCTTTATTGTGGCATTCCTTTTTTAAAAACAAATGTGCAATCCTATCGTAACATGCTCTTTTTGTATTAAAGCAGGACCTCATGTCAGTCAATGTTTGGGTGCCTGTGCAGAGGGTATGCGCCTGCCTGTAGAGACACGGGTGGAAGCCGGGACTGACACTGCAATGTCTTCTTCAGTCGCTTCTCCACCTTAATTTCTGAGACAGGACTGCTCATTGAACCTACAATGACTGCTGACTGGCCAGGGAGCCTCCTGTCTTCCTCTCTCCCCTTCCCATCCCATCCCTCACCAGAAGCATACCACCATCCTGGGCTTTTGTGGGGGTTCTGAGATCTCAGGTCCTTATTCCTGTGCAGCAAAATCATACTCCACAGAACTGTCTTCCCGTTAAATACTTCTCTAAAACATGATTTGTATTGACTTCCCAACATCTAGTCGGGTGTGATTTCCTATATGTTAACTGAGGCTTATTACATTGTTTCTAAAGTTTTGCTGTTACAAATAAAACACTGTACTTAAAAGTTTCAAATACTGTCATCAAATACAAGAAAACAGATTTTATTAACTAGAATACTTATCACTCCAAATTTATTTTCCTCATTGAAACTTATAATACGGCTAGCATTTACTATGTAACTTATTTTACAAGTATCATTTCAGTAAATCTTCAAAAATATCTGCATTACCTATATAGAAGATTGAAAAAACAAAACAAACAGCAAATAAAAATCATAAAGAAAACCGTATAAACCAGAGATTAAAAGTTAAGAAACTCAGCCTGGTGTGGTAGTGCATACCTTTAGTCCCAGCACTACCGGAGGCAGAGGCAGACAATCTGCAAATTCGAGGCCAGCCTGGTCTACAGAGTGAGTTCCAGGACAGCCAGGGCTACACAGAGAAACCCTGTCTCAGGAAAAAAAAAAGGTTAAGTAACTCAGGGTAGGCATACTGGCTCATGCCTTTAATACCAACACTCAGGAGGTAAAACAAGTCAGTTTCTCTAAGTTTCAGGCTAGCCTGGTTAATGCCACCAATTCTAGGCCATTTAGTGCTACATGAGACCCTGTTATGTAAGAGGGAGAGAGGGAGGGAGGGAGGGAAAAGGAAAGAATGAATGAGAAAAAAAAAAAAAACCCAGCCCAATCTAAACCAGGTTAGCAACTTGCTTAAAAAAGTGACAGACTGGCAGCAAATTTTAGTAATTATTTATATTGACATCAAAGTTTAGGCTCCTTTCTATTAAACCTTAAATTATCTCTCTCTCTCTCTCTTACACACACACAACTATTTGAAGCATATTGCTCTAGACAAATGCTAAACACTGTGAGAACATCAGAGTTCACTGCTCCTTGCTCTCTTCTAACATAGGTACTATAAAGCAAAGAAGTGCACACTTCAATTTGGGAATACCAACTTTTAATACTGAACAATACAGAAAAGTCCCTAATCTCATAGAATTTTAAAACTGGGAAGAAAAAGGGCAAAGCCATACTACTTCCACACAAT
Organism: Psammomys obesus; assembly: GCF_907164565.1. Lineage (NCBI taxonomy): Eukaryota > Metazoa > Chordata > Mammalia > Rodentia > Muridae > Psammomys > Psammomys obesus. Next base: position 22,526,491 of record NW_026596095.1, read on the forward strand.
TTCACTGTACGTGCAAATGGTTATCTTACCGTCTTGGAACGCCAACACCTACAATAAGCTGCTTTAGTAAGACACAGATCTTCAATGTTTATTTCGTTCACCACTTTGGGATTTTCTTTTTGTATTTTAAGATTAATCAAGCTGTCCTTCTGTTGTTTCTTCTTGGGGAAGAATGGACGGACTGCAAGGTAGCCAAGAAGTGCAAGTACACCAAGGAAGGGTAATAAGCGGAGCCATTCTGAAACTAAACACATACACAGTCGTCAGCATCTGCGGTGCTCTCGGAACACACACACTGGCTAGCTCACGCGTGTGCTGACCTGTGCTTCTCACATCTACCGCATCTGTAAACAGTATAAACAGAGCAGACCCAGCCCTGCTAGGATTACCTTTCTTATTTGTAGGCTAACTCGATTTGTGAAACTGAAATTTATAGAAACACACTATTTTAAATAGCCTATCTCATTATACCTAAGTATGTTTGTGCTTGTATTTACTTTTATCTGGAATTACAACCTATATAATTATGAACAAAAATGTCTTATTAAGTTTAGGAAACATTTTCACTCCTTTCTCCTTAATGCCACATCTAACACCATACAATGGAATTTCCAAACACACACCCAAACTTAATTACTAATTTATAATTTCAGACAAAACATGGCCTCAAATGTTTCAACCTACCTTTCTAAAATTAAAACCAGAATCTTCTCCAACAGTACAACCTAACCAGTCAACTTAATGAACTGAAATCTTTACATACTGAATAGTCTCATTTTAAGAAGCTTATTAAATACCTTTTAGCTACCAGCCAGTCTTCAGAACACATGAAATACAAACACGCAAGTGAAATGGCCCTCAGAGGTCTGAGGGTGCTGCCAGTTTCCTCTGGGCGCCTTCACTGACCCTACACCCTTCTAGGTACCACTAGAAGAAACTATGTGCCACAGGGTGCTGACAAATATTGGTAAGTGATGGGCTGTGCTTCAGAGGAAACCAACTCACCTCACACAGCTTTGACAACTGCAGCATTTTAACGTTATTCTCATATTACGTGTAGATAAAAAGTAGCTTAAGCAAGATTAGTTCATCAGCCTAAATCCAAAGCCTGTTCTAAGTCACAGATTGAATCAAATTCCACAGATCTAAAATTAAATGTTTTTCTCTTAATAAAACTATTCTGGAGAGATACTACTATTTAGCCACTAAAATACAGTGGCTTAGTAACGACTCCTCCAACGTGAATGGGCCGAAAGCTCAGTGGTGGAGTGTGCGCCTACCCAGTGGAGAAGGAAGCCGTTTCAACTCAGCACAATGCCAGGCATGGAAAAGAAATAACCTATTTATATAAGCAAGTAACTGCAGAATCTAGAAAAATATTAAGCATTACTCAGTACAGTATTTTAAAATCACTAGACAGACATAGAAGCATCCTCTTACAAGTCAGCACCCAGTGTTTCTGTGCACATGAAACCAATAGAAGTTGAGCGTCTTCCTCCATTGCTGACTTACAGCCTTGAGACAGGTTCTCCACACAACTAGAAACTCCTCGTTTTGCTAGGTTGACTGCTGGCAAGCCCTCAGGCTCTGCCTGTCTCTGGCCTCGAATACTCAGGCTTTTCAGGAGGGTGCTGGGACTCAGGCTCTCAGACTTGCAGAGGAGCGCTCTTACCCACCAGCTACCTGCTCCCGAGGTTGTTAAACAGGCGTTATTTCCTTTACTCTTGTTACTGTTTCATGAAGTAACCTCAGGGAATAAATGTCCCTGCCTTCACACGGCCAAGCCTGGTGCATGCACACTAGACATTATGTGGCAGAGCCTCTACCAGGTCAGCTGCACCGCCAGTTCAGACACCGTCCTGTGCAATCTAGTGCTGAGTAATCCAGTGCTCGAAAATAATGTAACAAAAATTGGCTGAGTTACTGTTATTCCCTACAACAGAGCACTAACATAAAAACACTGAGTCCAGCCTCTTTTTAATGTTGCATTAAGTAAAAACTTCTATGAAGTGAAAGCAATACAGTATATAGCTCAATTTAAATTGTTTTAAATACATTTAATAAGATGAGTTTTCCTTTCTCTGTCTCTCTCTCTGTCCTGGACCACTCTGTAGACCAGGCTGGCCTCTCAAGGCAGAGATGCTCTTGCCTCTGCCTCCTAAGTGCTTGGATTAAAGGTGTGAGGCACTACCACTCAGCTAGGATTTTTCTTTTTCTTTTTTTTTTTTTTAATTTTTTGTTTTTGTTTTTCAAGACAGGGTTTCTCTGTGTAGCCTTGGCTGTCCTGGAGCTTGCACTGCAGACCAGGCTGGCCTCGAACTCACATCGATCTGCCTGCCTCTGCCTCCCAAGTGATGGGATTAAAGGTGTGCACCACCAACACACGATGACAATTTTTCTTAAAGAATATAAAGTACAGAAGACTCAAACAAATAAAAAACCTGGTAAGATAAGCCACTTGCTTTGGACATTTTTTATGTACACCAGTTACTCTGGGGGCGGGGTCATCACTAATTATATATAGTATACAAACTAATTTAAGAAATGTACTCTTTATAATGCACGCTTTAAATTTAATTGATTACAATTATAAACACGCATAGTATGAAATTTTAATTTAGAAAAGAAAAAGCTATTAAAAATCATACTAGCAAGAATTAATAACATTTCAGTATATTTGTTATTATCTATGCAGTCCATATCCCACATTTTAACATATAAGATTATTTTATCATTTTTCTAACTCTATAATGACATTTGAAAGTTTGTTAAGAACATAAAAAAATGGATGTTTCGTCTACATGTATGCTTGTGCACCAACTCCATGTCCGGTGCTTATGGCAGCCAGAAGAGGATCTCTAGAGATCTCTAGAGACTGGAGTGACAGGTGGTTGTAAGACCCAGTGTGGGCACTGGGATTCCAACCCAGGTCCTCTGGAAGGGTGACCAATGCCTTTAACTGCTAAGCCATCTCTCCACCCCATGGAAACATAAGTTTCAGTAGGGTCTTTAACCTTGCACGTGTCCCACTCACCATTAAGGTCTATAAAAACATAGACTTTATTTGTCTGGGTCACCACTGTATCCTCAGAACCTAAATAATGCTTGGCTCAACAGGCTAATTTACTTTTTACTACAACATGTATAATTTATACTTCAATTTCTTTTGTTTTCGATTTAAGGTTCAGAACAATGAGTTTTGAAATTATATGGACCTGAAGAAGTTACTTAAAGCAAAGTATGCTGTTTCTAGCTACAGGTAACTTATACTATCCTAGAACATTTGCTTTTACACCTTACAAACACCCCTTTCTGATTTATTGCTATTATTATTAGAATGTATGATGCTTGGGAGTTTGCCACCGGCCACGTGTAGACTTGGGGAACAAAATGTTTGGACTTAGTTCTCTTCTTCCACAGTGAAATACTCAGCTCAGATGGTCAGGTCTGCACAGCAAGGGTTTTTACCTCGTAAGCCATCTCACCAGCCCCTTCCTGTTTTCGGTTACTGATTTAAGGGCATGGCCTTAAGGTATGGCCAGTCTGCTAAAGTGCTTGCCTTATAATGATGAAGACCCAAGCCCGACCCCCAGAACCCACATTAAAAAAGCCAGGCATGGTGGTATGTGCTTGTAATCTCACTGTCCGGCAGAAACAAGAAAATCCCCTAAGGCTCAAAGGCCAGCTGGTCTAGCCTAAGTGGCGAGTTCCAGACCAATGAGAGAATGTGTCTCAGAGTAGTTAGACAGCAATCTGAGGATGTCACTCGAGTTATCATCAGGCCTCCACGTGTATGTGTGCACTGTGCATCAACACACACACACACACACACACACGAACCACATATGAGCATGCATCAGATGTATAAAAATGTAAGTGCATAGTGAAGACCTTCTGAATAAAATCTTATGAACTTCCTCTTGTAGATTAGACTTTTTAACTGTATAAGTAGTACCCACTTTGTGGAGACACTGTGCAGTGCAAAAATAGCAGCTTCTTCCTGTTTCTGTGCATGGAGTGCACAGTGCAGTGCCTGGGGCAGAACAGGAATGCAGCAAACAACTTAATTACTGTTTATCTTTAGTCTAAATCCAGGTTTCATTTGCCTGTAAAACAGGAATAACAATCATTCATTCGTTTAATCAACAACATTTACTAAGTACCCTATATTCCAGTTACTGCATCAGGAATGGGGTGCTACTACTGAGAGGAGGGGGCAGATAGCAAGGAAGCCAAGCACAACAATACAGTCACAGGCTGCACGAAGAGCCCCGAAGAAAACAAAAAAGGTGACATAAAATTAACAAAACAAAACCAACCAAGCAATCACACACGCTACGTGGTGGCACAGCTGTGCGTTGACTGTAACTTCAGGTAAGAGCCAGGAAACATTCTGAAAAAAAAAGAAAATAGGTGGAGACTTGAAAGGTGGAAAGCAAAAGGCTCAGAGATTCAAGACTCCTCAAGACACAAAGAACATGTAAAACCTTCCAGCCTGTGTGTCACTGGCAGGACTGTATAATGCTGTTTAAAGGAAAAGCTGTTCACACATTCTACCGTGAAGCTAGTTATGCAAATGAGCATCTCCTCTCCACGAGATTTCAGTTCCTTGTCCTTTACTAGACTTACATAAGCACTACAATGGATTTTAGTCAAATTGAGTTTATTCTTTATCAAATCAGCACCTAGATCGTTCCTATTTGGTTTGTTTAACTTTCTCTACAGCTTACAGAGTTAAGACAGAGAAAGATATTTAAGAAACAGGAACAGCCTGGCACACTCAGCACCAGGGTATCTTTGGAATACAGTGAAGAGAAGTGCTGAAGACAGGAGCAGTTGACAGCATGAGAAGTTCTGATATGCGGTAGGCAGGTAGGAATCTGCCTGTGCACGGCAGGAAAGCAGTGGAGTGTGTAAACATATTTAGAACATTACCTATTTTCAAAGTCAAGCTACAGTCTGATGGCAGATGGATTAGAGGAGGATGGTAAGGAAGGGTGGGGAAGGATGAGGCTTAGATAATCTACTGGAAATACAAGGAACCTGGTTTGGTGGTGCAGACTCATGACCCCAGCACACAGGGGATCTGACCAGTCAACGCTACAGACCATGTCTCAAAAAATAAACAAAACAAATAATCACTAGTCCAGAAGAGCTGGGCACGCTATCTCACGCCTGTAATCCAAACACTAGGGGAGGCAAAGGCAGGAAGATCTCTGTAAATTCGAGGCCAACCCGGGCTACAAATCAAGTCGCGGACAGCCAAGGCTACACAGAGAAACTCTCCTGAAAAAACCAAAAGCCAAAAAAAACAGAAACAAAAAAACCTAATCCAGAAGTCATTCCCACCTGGATCTAAGGTCACGGATGTTATTAGAACAGAAAAAGCGAGAACTGTGAGAAACACTCTGTATGGAGGTCCTGTAAAACTTGACAAACAGCGAGTGAACATTTTCTGAGGACTGTCCAGACTCAGAGCAGGTCTGTGAATAACTTCCTTCCTCTTTTAAAAATTAAGAACTGTGATCTGACGGAGGGACTCACTATGAAATCCAGGCCAGGCTGAAACTTGTTCTGTAGTCCAGTCTGGCATCAAGGTCTTCCTGCCTCAGCCTCCTTAGTGGCTGTGACACAGACACACACCACACCTGGCTCATTCTTGAGAAATTTAAGAACCAGTAGCTTATATAGTGAAGTCAACATGTTTTGGTGGTTGATTAGTTACAGAACATAAGCCATAAGAAGTGGAGCTCCTTCTTGATTTCAGACTTCTGGTTTTACTTTATGTATGAAAGGCAGTTTCTAACATATGCAATCACCCATCCTCCCCAATAAGAAGCATAAAAGGGCAGCTGTAAGCAAAAGTACACAGGGAAGGAGTGGAAAGCAGCAGTCACATTGTTAAAGAATGTGACACAAACTAAAGGCCTACAGTTAACAGCAGCAGGAGCATGGGTTACATCGCACTAACCCATGGCAGAGGTTTTAAAGGAAGACAGAGCTCCCTTTGAAAGAGTATGAGAGAAAGGAAGGAGCTGTGAAGCCCAAAAGACACCATTCCAGAAGGTTTGTTTCATCTATCCCAGAAGGACAAGGAGGGGTCAAAATGTCACTCAGTAGAGCTACAGTGAGGGGCTTCCTCTGGGTAAGCTTTTGTTTCTTTTGTGGGATGAAGGAACACTTGTAAGAAATATCAAGGGTTAGGAAACAAGCCACGATTAGATGAACGTCTAAAGTAGACTGGACGTGGGAGGGGAAGTTTTTTGTTTTTTGTTTTGTTTTGTTTTGTTTTTGGCTATAACTGAGTTAGTTCCCAGGTAGAACAGGCTGACAATAGCACTCAATTTATTAAAAAAAAACAAAAAACAGGCAGCATTTTGCTTTGCACTTCAGTGTAAAAGGGTTGAATTTTCTTAAAATTTTCTCTAAATTAAAAGAACTTAGGAAAAAAATTGTTCCTAATTTATAGGGAAGAAAAATTACCTGTTTCTAATTAAGAATGAACTTAGAACATACTTAGACTGTTTTAGGACTAAGGGTCCTAAAAGTTATATGACTTTTATAACCAGCAATTACGATAACTAGGAAGAGTAGGAAGACAGAACTGACATCCCTAGAGAAAAAAAAATAAAGCAGGAAATAAAACAACTAAGAGCAAGCAATTAAAAAAAAAAAGTTCAAAGTAGCTCCTTAAGGAAGACAACTTAGGTTTGATATAATATTGCTGATCACAATATATATATGAAAATCTTTTCCTTCTAGTGCTGGAATTTGAACTCTAGAGCTCACACACAGCACAAACTCTATCACTGAGTTATACTCCCAACCCTAACCAGCCATTGTAAAAACATTTCAAGTATACCTGGGAACACACGGATCTCAGTAAGGAAAATATGAGTGTGTGTATGAGTGTGTGTATGAGTGTATGCATGTGTGTATGGGGAGATGGCAGCTTGTATCCCAAGCCGGCCTTGAACTTCTAATCTTGGCTGTGCTTTCTGATACTGAGACCACAGGCATGTGCCACCATGCCAGGCTTATGTGGTGGTGAAGACTTAACTAGGACTTCGTGATACTAGGCCTTACCAATGGAGCTACATCTTCAGCCCAGGCAAGAGTATTCTAAGAAAGTAGGACAAGCCCTCCCTCAGGGGAGGAGGCCCCAGCTGAAGGGCCCTTCATACCCTCTCCATTATCCCCACTGACACCATGCCCCAGTTCCTGCCTGGATTTACTTTGGACAATGTGGCTGGAATGCATTCAGCCCAGAAAGATGACCTGCTAAGCCTGACTGAAAACCTGAAGAGATTAAAAAGGACTTCAAAGTGAAAAAGAAACCCACTAGTTCCTGATGCCCACCCTAGCACTTAGTTCTCAACCCACTGACTCCTTTGACTCTTTCTTGAGAGACCTGCCTCCTTTACAACCACATCCCAAAGCTGTGAGTTCCCCTTTAGTCTCAGACCCTGTGTGTTGCCTCAGAAACAACCTGGGCCACAAGAGTCACACTCCACGTTTCTAGCAGCCCTGCCCTTACCACATTTTCTGCCCAGCTGTTTGGGAGGTCCTAAGACTGGAATTATGGTGCTACACTAGCAAACACAACCTTTTGCTAGTGCTTCCCCACCTCTCCCGTGGGGGTTCTACCACCTGTTGTCAAAAGAGTAAATTAATGAGTTTGGACAGGTGATCAGATACAAGTAACAGTGAATTCTCTGACTAGCACTTATAATGGGAGCTGGTTAGAGGTTTGTTACTAAACATTGTTGTCACCGTCATTGAAATTAGTACCCCCAATCTATTCAGTTTCTGGTGAATTGTCTACTTATTTTATATTGTTATCAAGGAGCCCCATGATTGATAATTCAACCAATGAATCATTTGCTATTATTAAAAGAAAAAAGCAACCAGGACACCTTTTTTTTTTTCTTTTCAGGTTTCTAAAAGTTACATATAATGCCAAATCTTCATTTACAGCTAAGAAACAAAAAATATATATATTTCTATTTCTCAAATAGAAAACATTGTGTTGCTGGGCATGGTGGGCCATGGCTTGAGACAGGAGGACTGCTGCGAATGTGAAAGACACAGTCCTTTCTTCAACTGGGTTACCAGTTTCAAGTCCATCTAGGCCACGTGACCACACAAAGAAGAAAGAAGGGGGCTGCAGAGCCGGCTGAGAGGACCGGCTGCTCTCTCAGAGGATCTGAATATGATTCCCAGCACGCTTGTGATAGCTCACAGCTGTCTGTAATTCTAGTTCAAGGGATCCAACACCCTCTTCTGTCCATGCACATGGACACAACCTTTTGCTACCACATGTAATTTGCTAATCACATGTGTACGTGATTCACAGATACACATGTAGGCGAAACTCCTACACATATAAAAAATGTTTCATTTATTTATTTTTTAAAGGGGGGGGAGAGAAGAAAAGGAGGGAAAGGGGAAAAAAAGAAGGGTGGGGCATAACATAAGTTTCTATTCCACAGTCCTAAATTCAACATTTAACCTAGTCTAGTCTCAAGCTGCCAATCCTTGTCAGTGGTCTTCCTGTCTCAATATTCCCCTAGTGCTGGAGGAAGCTTATTAATATTGACTGGCTTTGTTGTTAACCCTTAAAGTCTAATATTGATTGTCTCAAGATCAAAGAGCCAGTACAATCATCTTTCACTTTTCTCCCCATTCTATTATGAGCACAACGATCTCCTAGTACATAGACAGTTGCATGGCCAATCACAAGTACTCATAAATATGTGGTGGCTTGAGGAAACATACATCTTGAAACCGCTATATGGCAGAAAATGTTTGAGCCCTCAACTGTTCTCCACAGAGACTAATTCTTAATTACACTGGCTTTTAAGAACACTTGGACTTAGTAGGAGAAAAGAAAATTTGTAATCTAAAAATATCTATATATTGCGTCAGATTCTCAAAAGATTTCTGAACTCAAATTCTTGTCGTTCAGAATTTACACATTAACAAAACAACTACCTTTTGTTTTTACTCATGCCTTCTTACTGAAAGAACTCACCTTTGCCCCACTTTTTAAAAACTGAGGTATAATTTAGAGTTAAATAAACATATTAAGCAGTTCATTCCATCTTGTGACAAGTTATCTGTACCCATGCAGCCAAAAGTAAAATTTTCTGTAAATATTTATCTAACAAAGTCCTCTCCTGAATCTTTCTGTAATATTCCTCTACTACTGATTTCTGTAATCACACGCTCTTTTACCCAAGTTGAGAGTCATCTAGTGGATTAGAAACTCGTTCCTTTTTATTGCTGACCAGTGTACAACCTTACAAATATAACTGATTTTCCTGTTGGTAGATATCTGGGTTGCTTCCAGTTTGAAAGAATATTATAAATAAGGTGATATAAACATACACGAGCAAGACCTTATTATGTGAATGTATGTGTTCAATCTTATCCTGCTTCTAAATTATAGGCTCAAAACTTGTCCCTTGAACAAAATAACAGAAATGAAATTATTACAGGCTGGTATACTTGTGTTACCACAAAAAAATATTTTTTTGTCTTTGTGAGACAGGGTTTCTCTGTGCAGTTCTGGCTGTCCTGGAACTCACTATGTAGACAAGGCTGGCCTTGAACTCAGATCCATCTGCCTTGGCCTCCCACGTGCTGAGATCAAAGATGTGTGCCACCAAAATGCACACCAGTGAAAAATACATTATTAAAGTCTCACATTCGTTGGATTTTAAGTTAAGTTTTTTGTCAAGTTTCAGAGAAGTGAACTAATTTATGTGGGCAAAATATCATGGCTAGTTCATGAATGTAGGAATAAACTGTTTTCTGACTTTTGAATAAGAACATTTTTCCTCCTACAGTTTTATTTTTAAAGCTTTTTTTTTTAAATAAAGATTTATTTATTATTTATACAACATTATGCCTACACACCAGATCTCACTATAGATGGTTGTGAGCCACCATATGGTTGCTGGGAATTGAACTCAGGACCTTTGGAAGAACAGCAACTGTTCTTAACCTCTGAGCTACCTCTCCAGTCCCTTATAGCTTTTTAAGGTGACAAAAAAAAAAAAAAAAAAAAAAAAAAAAAAAAAACATTTTTAAGGTCAGTGTATTATTTTCCCAAGAGCAGAAATACACTAACTTATCTTAAAGGCCTTAGTCTTGAGATTTTAACAAGAAGAAAAATGGTTTCTGATAGATCAAAATTGTGAGTATTTAAATCCTATGTGTAATTTAGAATTTCCATGTTTTCTAAGAATGCAAACCCATCATGAGAGTTTAATAGAAAGAGATAATGTGAACTGAAGACTTTTTGATTAATTTTCAGAGAAGATGATGATACTTTTGGCCTTCTAAACATGTAAATGAACTTCTTAAAAGCCGTCTTCTAAGTTTTTATTCCAATGAAAATATATATGATAGAACCTACAAGTAGCTCACACAAGAAAACAAAATGTCTTTACTATTACAATCTACTCTGAAGGGGAGATTGAGTGGAGTTCAAGACTATCCTCAGCTACAGAGTTTGAAGCCAGCCTTCATCACAGGAGACCCTGACTAAAAACAAAACGAAACAGACACCAGAGTGGTTGTTATTTTTAAGACACAGTCATAACATTAAATATTTCATTATTTTAAAGTGAAAGCTACCACAAAGTTGTGGCTGAATTTCCTTAATCTCTTTATTTATAGAAGGGACTTGTAAGAAAACATGCTTGTGAAGTCCCCTAGCCACTAAACTCATACCATCTAACCTGTTTCAAGCATTCATTCATAAAAAAAAAAAATTGCAACTAACATAAATGGAGCCACAGCCGTAACCAACCAACACACATAATGCAAGTTGCCCTTCAGCAGGGTGAGAAAAACGGTTTCCCTTTTTGACTGTTAAAAACCTAACTAATGTGTATCATTAGGATGAAGTGGCAAAGCAGAACAATGCCACCAAATGATGGCACCACTCTGGCTTTGCCTAACCAGTTTAGTGAGTACACTCAAGAGGATATAATGCAAAGGGGGAAAAAAAAAACAACTGGTTTATGCAGACTTGACATTAAACTACCACAACTCACTTTGTGAAGACAATGTGCAAGATTAGTAATTGTGAGAACATTGCAGGAGGATCTCATTAAAATAGCGCTTGAGTAAAGAAACAATAAAGGAAAAGTCAATTCTTTATATGCTATAATTTTTTTTTTTTTTTAAATAAGGGAGTAGGATCAAGAGATTTTGATGTCTGTAGGGAACTGAAGATTTGGAATTTTTTTTCTTGTTACTTTTATGTCACTTGGGTGTCTACATGTTTGTTTATTAGTCAGATATTGTGCTTTCTAATCTATTTCCTACATTCTAGTGGATCTCTTAACGTTTAAAAATGTTAAAAACATACCATCTACTTAGCAGAGCAGCTGTCACGGACAGCAAAAAAATAGGTCCATTTGTGAAAGTCTGTATGATATAGTTTATCCGACCAGGAGTCTTTCTTGTTATTTTTATCCCTGAGTGGAACTAGCATCAACTGCACATCTGTTTGAGGGAAGTACTCAAGTAAAAACAAACAGCAAACAAAATAATTTCCTTGGATTAGAGCTGACACACATCTCCAAATATTCCTCACATATTTGTTATTAATTCCATCTTCTTGTTTACACAATCATTTTATTTTTCTTCCACCGGTCTTCCCATTACTGTATTTTAAGTCAGTTATCGCTAGAATGTTGCAGGCTAATCAGGCCTAGTCACCTCATAATTATCTAAATTTATGTTTGCATTAGTGGATACTCAGGACCTCAGGCTTTGCTGATTTGGTCACCAACCTACTCAGTCCGGAGAAAGGTTTAGAAAGATCTACCTCACATTGCAATGCTCCAAACTCAACACCATCTTTCAAGTATTGACCGTATTCTGCAGACTTTCACAGTCAGGATGTGCAGAACTGCGTTGTGGGAATGTTTTCATACAGGAAGGACCTTGAAATTTAGTGAATTGTGTTCTGAAATCATAGCAGCCTTGGAATACTTCTGGCTACTTTTTCTCCACCTCGACTTTCTCCAGGAACTGTAATTATGGAGGTGACCTCAAAAGCCTCCATGATGGGTGACCTCAAGCTTCCAAGAGCCGTCAGGAACGGAGGTCGCTTGTGATTTCGTTAATAAAGGCACCACACTTGCCTAACGCGGAGACTGTACTTCTCCACCACGCGCTGGGCGCCTCAGACAACCAGGGCTTAAGGTGCTTTACAATATGCACGCGGCGGTGAGCATCCGGAGGAGAACGGCTGCTAACTCAGCACCTTCCCTCCGGCAGCAACCCGCCGGGTCTCCTCGGAAAGGCACGCTCCCCGGAACCCCGGCCGCCGGCGCCGCGCAGGCGCACGCGGCTCCCGGGTCACGTGCCGAGGCCCGGCGCCCCGCCCCGCGCCCGGCTCCCCACACCCCCCCTCCCCGCGGGGCGGCGCGCGAGGACGGGATGGCCGCGGGAGGGTTACCTGTGAGGCGGGCGAAGCCGGTAATGCTGTCGGGGACAGGGAGCTGCTTGAGGTAGGCGGGCAGCTGCACCTTCACGATGCGGGCTACGCTGTCCAGGACCATGGTGCCGGCGGCGTCCGCTGCCCGGCTGCTGCGCTTGCGTGAGAGCGGAAGCGGCCGGCGGGCTGGCGGGCTCGGCCGGGAGGTGGCCCGCCAGGCCGCGATTGGCGCGCGGCGAGTGACGTGCGCGCTGCGGAGCGGAGCGGAGCGCGTGCGGAGCCGGGCCTGCCCTCGGCCCCGGTGCGGGGGTGGCGCCCGCGGCAGGCCCCCGGCGCGGCAAGCCCGGCGCTGCGCAGTGCCCGGCCCGCGGCGGCCCCTCCGTGTATGCCAGCCTTGAAACCCAAAGCTTACCCGCGGGGTTTTTTCTCCGCAGCCTTAGTTCTGCGCAAGTATCCTAAGGTGGTTTTTGTTTTTGTTAATAATAGTCCGCGGTTAGATTTTTTTTTTTTTTTCAATTCCTTCTGCGGGTCAGTTAACCAAAAACGCTTCAGCAGAGTGGCTTTTAAAAATTAAATAAAAGTTTACCTTGTGTGGTTGTTTTGTTTCTGTTTTGTAACCCAGGTTGAGGAGGCTGATAACTAGAGCCTCTGACTATCTTCATCTTCCAAATGCTGGGCATCACCACGCTTGTCTTGTGGAGTTTCTTTGTTTCAAGGGCTTCTTGTAAAATTTACAAGTTTTTGTGAAGCTTATTTTGGCTGAAGTTAGGATAGGCAAAGTCATGCACTCGTGGGATTAAGGGCTCCTTTGGACCAAGAAGTCTACGGGTAGGAAGCTAGACAGATCAGCAGGCTTGAAGGTCCCTGAGGATGGACCCCTCATTCAGTCTGCAGCTTAAAATACTAGGAACTGAAACTGCAGCTCTGACTACTGGTCACTGAAATAAATAAATAAGGTCTAGATCACATCTCTGGCCATGATGAAAACATGACATTCTAAGCTGACCAAAGATCCTAAGTTTGCAACCTGATGCTGAGGAGGGCTTTCTGTGAAGAACAAAGACATGAGCTTCCCTAAGAGTTCGTCCAAGTATGCCTGCGAAGAAAATAGGAAAGTTGTCTGTTCAACAACTGTAGAAACTTTAAATACCACAAAGCCTACTTAAAACATATCACAACATCATTGTTTCTTTGGTTGTTGTCCACCGTCACCTCATGGAATTGTTCACCTCTTTGGTCACTGCCCATTTTCACCCTACTTTACCATTAAATAAACTCTGTCTTCACTATACTGTGCCTTGTGAACATTTTTTTCGACGGATCACGAGGACTAGAAGTGAGGGGAGGCCAGAGCAAGTAAAAGTATATGAGAAAACTTCACATCATTTCTGTAACATACAGTATTTGGTATGCTAATGTGACTTCAAGCTGTAATTAATTTTATTTTTTAATTGGTATTTTAAAGTGGGGAAAAAGTAAACTGTCCGTTTAACTGTTTAAATTTAAACTTGTCATCTTTCACTAAAAACATAAAATGGAAAGTGGTGGTAATAAAAAACCTTGAAAAAATTACTGTCATTTTTAGCCAGATCAGATTGTCCAAGTACAATTGAAATCACAGACCTATGGTATAACAACTGGAATTGTGAGCTATGGTATAGCAATATAAATGATACACAAAAAAAATGATTATTTAAAAGGTTAGTGTTGCCATTAGGATTTCCATTCCTTTTGGGAGCTTGGTTCTGGTTTTTGTTGTTTTGTTTGTTTTCTCTGAAGGAAAAAATGGACCTGAAGTTGTTTGTCTTTAAAAGGATGAAATGTAAGCATTCTTACCCTCCAGACTGTTCTGGACTGTTTACTACCTTTAACCTCTGTTGAGGTATACCATCCTTGTGGAAATGGTTGAGGTAGGGAGTTGGAACTAGGGTTCGTTGAAGAATGTTTGAGAAAGGACATTGACGAGGTTTTTCTTTCAGTTCATGTTGAGAAAGGTAAAGTATGCTTTATTGAATGACAAGAGCTCCACAATGTTTCATTTAGGATAAAAAGCAGATACCTCTCTTAGAAATACAGTAAGATGTTCAAGTGCCAAATTACAATTCAGTGTACCTAGTACCTTGTCAACATTCAGGATATGTCTAATACCCAAACTCTTCCTATTACTTATAACCACTCTTGGCAATACCACCACTGCAATTGTTTTGCTTTGTATGCTTTTGAATGTTATATAAAAAGAATTTGAAGTTTGTGTTTATATGTGATTAGGTTTCCCTTAACACTATTTGTAGATACTGGTTTGATATTTTTGATGGAAGCGTATATGGCTAAAACTTTGTCTTGAAATTTAGAAAAGTATGGATCATATATCAGCTGTTTCTGTTGAACAGCAAGAGCTGTGCTAAAACAGTCCTGGGGCAAGAAAGGTGTCTCAGCAGTTAAGAGCTCTTGCTCTTCTTGAAGAGGAGCCCAGTTCACTTCTTAGAACCCACATGATAGCTGGCAACCATCCATAACTTCAGTCATGGACGATCAGACATCTTCTCTGCTAGGTGCATGTGGTGCACAGACATATAAGTATACACCTATTTTTTTTGTAATTTAAAAGATGCTTTTGACCCTAACAATCTTATTGAGAATACTTTTTTTTTTTTTAGATTCCCTTCAAAATTTACATCCTGTTTTACTTTTTTTTTTTTAATATCTTTTTAGTGCGTTTGTATTTTACCTGCATATATACCACATCCATGCCTGGTAATATGATGACCAGAGAGGGCATCAGATGCTCTGGGACTGGAGTCACAGACTGTTGTGAGCCACTGTGTGGGTGCTGGAATCAAATCCAGGTCTTCTGCAGAGCAGCCAGTGCACTTAACCACTAAGCATCTGTCCAGCCTCTCCTCTCTCTCTCCCTTTCTTAATGGTCACAGGTAATCCAGTATAATCTTGTATACACCACTACATGTGGCACATTCCAATTTTGTTTTTCATTTTAACAGCCATGCTTTATTGGGTGTAATGGCTATTTCTTAGTTGTCAACTGGACTACATCTGAAATTAACTAAAACCCAAACAACTGGATACACCTGTGAAGAATTTTCCCTTAATTAATAATATGAACTAGGAAGATCCATCTTTAATCTGGGCCACAACTTCTGCTTGTAGCCTTTATAAAGGACATGGAAGAAGGAAGCTTAATTTTTGTCTGCTTGCTCTCGCTTTCTCTGGAAAGTCCATTCCTTCATTGGCATCAGAGCCTGCTTCTTTGGAATTCCAGCATACATTGAAGCCATGCTGAGACATCCAGTTTCGTGGACTGAATAGCTGCTGCATTCCTGAACCATCCATTGGTGGATACTCATTGTTGGACTAGCTGGAGTACAGCCTATCAACCACTCTTTAAAAATCCCCTACAGATAAGTGGGTAGGAGATGAATGGATGGATGATGGACAGACTCATTCTCTAAGTTTGTTCCTCTAAAGAAGTCTAATACATTGGTTATTTATAAGACAGAACACTTGAAAATAGTATGTTAAAGAGAAGTGGCGTGCTTATCTGACTACCTTATGACAGAGCATTCAACAAATTCTGATTTTGTCATCTTTTAAAAAAAATTTAAAAAGTATTGAGACAGTTTTACATAGCTCAAAATCACATTCCTGCTACCTTTGCCTCCCAAGTGCTAGGATATGCATATACCAACTTTCCTTTTTTTACATGTATGTATGTTTGCCTGATTATTACAATATATAATATGTCAATATTTGGTATGTCTATTGAGCACTTATTTAATATTTTGGTAAGTATAAAATGCTTAAGGGATCCCCATGCAGATATGAAGAAAAATTTGTATCTATCATTCTCTCCAGCCCTTAGATGTCTTTTAAATAAACTTTTAATGGAAGCATAGCATACATATACAGAAAGATATACAGATTGCTCACCATCAATGGCAGCATAAAGAAGATAGTTATATAACCACTACATACACAACTATATTACTGTCTCTTAATTAGTACTCTTCTGTCAAGTGCCAGTATATTCTGATTTTTAAAACAAAATATTGGATTTACTACTATTTAACCTTTGTGTAAATTAAATTATATATAGTATGTTTTGTGTCTGGCTTTACTTAACATTGTGAGATTTATTCATATTAATACTTGCAGCAGTTGTAAATCTGTTTCACTGTTGTATATTTTATCAGTACAGCATAATTTATCCATATTACTGTTAGGGGGTATTGGATATGTTTCCATTATTTGGTTGAGGCCATGCTGTTAGGAATACTCTTACATATTTTTTTTAGTGTGCTCCTATATGCATTTCGTTGGTGGTTCTCGTGGGCCTAATAATTCACTGGTAAGGTTTTCACTTCTGTTTTAAACTAAGGCAAGTGTGAAAGGAAAGAATGCTTCCAGGAAGCATGGCTTCAATGAATGAGACAGATGTTATTTATAGGTACTTTGGGCTCTGTGTGTTGTATATATGTTTCTGTGACACACAAGTGTGGGTGTGTGACATGTGGAGCCAGTGGTCAACTCTGTGTGTCTCCCCTGACCCCTTTTCATTCTGTTTTTGAGACAATCTCTCATGGGACCTGGGCTCATAGAGTTGGATAGGCTAGCTGGGCAATGAGCTTTAGGAATCTGTTGCTCTCAGCCCTGGGTCAAAGATACATACCACATGAGGCTTTTTACATGGGTACTTGTACTTGCGAGGCAGACATTGTATCAGCTGAGCCATCTCTTGAGCCTCAAATTTGGGCTTATTACAACATGAAAAAAAAAGGTAAAGAAGGGGAGCACTCAACTAGCAGGAGTGAGGGACCCCATTTAACAAAAGGAATTTGGATTGCTGCTGCTCGCTGGAATAAATAAGTATTTGGAATGTATGATATTTCACCAAGATTCCTCTTTGTCTTCTTTGGGCCAAGCCCACTGACCACTGATATATTGGTGGGGGGATATGGGGTAATGTCTTTAAGGGCCGCAACTAGGACCCAGATAGTACAGCAATGTACGTTTTAGTCACCCTACCTTAGGATTCTATTCAGCTTAGTTGGCAGAATGAGAGGATACTGGCATATGCATCTATGCTTCATCTATAAAGTGACAGTCAGGGACATAAAGACAAACCATCTCAAAAAATAAAGAAAAAAGAAAGAAAACCAAGATTTTATTTTATTTTTTTCTCTACCACATGTGAGGCTAGATAGACTAAGGTCATTAGCATTCTAAGCCCACCAGAATTTAGTTGGGGCCTAAGATGATTCAAGCCCAGAAAGTTCAGGTCTATTTTTATTTCGCTCCTGTTCTTAGACAACACTATTAAATCAAAGCTTGAAGTCGATGAACTCGACATTGAACATACATGAGACTTCCCATTCAGTCCTGTGAAGTTATGGCAGGCTCTGTTTTTAGCTTTTGGAAAAGCCAGATGGCTTTCTGGAAAAAGCCCCAATTGCTAGGGCACAGTTGTGATAATTTTTCCTTTGTATTACTTGAACTGTGCTGCCTTCACTAACTTGGAAGCTTCCTAATGCCTTTAAAACAGGTGTGCTTGTTTTATTTTGGTTTAGCTTTTCTTGGTTGCAACAAAAGTATGAGCAAAACACCCAGTTCTTCATTATCACTAATAGAACCTCTCTCGTTCACTGGCTTCAAACTGCAATACTCCTGTCCCTTCCTCTGTAGTGCTGAAAGTACTGGCATTGGCCACTATGCTGGCCTCTGATTATCTTCTATGTAATAACACAACATTGAAAACTTCATTGTGCCACACTGTAATGAAAGGCATGCTTTAGATGGTGGTGATAATGCAAAAACAGAGAAGGAAAAGCAGAAACAGAAACCCCAGAGACATCTACAGTAATGGAGCAAATATGAATTGATGAGAGTCATCTTAGGGAATGAAAAGAATGCTGATATTAGAGTCACAAGGCTGATAATTATACTGATCCTGTCACGTCGGCTAAGTCATTTAGCCTGTTGGATCCTGCTTCCTTATTTACAACTAGTCATCTCATAGGTCTTCAATAAATATTTAGATAAAATATTAATCACTTCTATTTAACCAATGGAATTGTATTAGTGACAAAAATACATCATAAAAATGTAAAATGCAGTGTACATTGAGATTGACAAAGGAAAAGTATTGAGCCTTAGTGACTAGAAAAATGTACTCACCCTAAGCAGGCCAGTCAGGATAGAAACTGACTTTTGAAAACCAAGACTAGGGTTAAAGAATAAATTGTAACTTAATTTTAAATGTAGAAATTCCAACAGGCGGTTAATAACACATTAATTTAAAATCCTAGGTATTTTTAATGTGGGATTATGTAATCTTCAGAAATTTTTAAGTTCTTAAAAAGATGTTACCTCTGAGAGGATCTTTAGTCTCACTTAAAAGCAGCAAAAATTCACACACACACTGCACTTACTCAAGTCCATCTGTTTTGTTAAACTGACTGATAGAGAGATTATATAGGGCATCAGCTAATAAACATTTGCTAGCAAACGATGAAGGTGAGACGGGGATGTGCTGAGTAGTCTGAGGAGTGTGCGCATCAACATATAATGTGTACATGTATGAGTTGTCAAAGAAAAACATTTGGAAAAATACTTTCTAGGTTCTTCCCATTTAATATAGGCTGCTATTTTTCATGTACATATATTAGTTGTCAGCAGTAATAACTTAGGGTTCTTCTAGTTCAGATATTTGGTCTGGAATTTAGGTAGGACTCAGGCGATGACTTCTGTTCTTTGAGCCGTTGTTTGAGGCTCTCTAGTGGTACTCAGTGATGAGCCCCAGATGACCTTCTGGTATGTCATAAGTCTCTCCAACATGATGAGACTACCCTGGTCTCCCTGGCTGAGAGACAGGAAGTGGGAGCTCACAGCTCTTTAGTGCCTGGTGATGGACATGGAAGAGCATCATTTTTCATATATTTTACTAGTCATAGTCATTACAGCGTCTATCTCAATGGGAAAACAGACCCCATGAGAAATAGAAAAAAAAAAGCAAACTTGTTTTCTTTCATTTTGAGAGGAAGGGCTTCAGAGTATCACTGCTTCAACTTGGTTAATCAGTTTAGTGAGGGTCTTTACTGTATTCCTGCCACCCATGGCTTCTATGCATGGAGGATTTCCAAAAGCCAGACACTGTTTACCTGCATGTTACCTGCCTTATTTCTTAAAATCAGTTCTCTTATACCTGCACATTTGAGTATGTCCTCCAAAGTTCCTGTTATCATAGATAGCTCTGTTATCATAGATAAATCTCAAATTATGCTATGTGAAAAAAGAGAGAGAGAGAGAAGAGGGTATACTGTGTGTCTCAAATTTCTAAAAAATGCTGACAAGATGACTCAGCAGGTAAAAGTGATTGCACCAAGTCTGACAAGCCAAACTCAGTAACAGAACCTACCATGGTAAAGAGAGAACAGACTCCTGAAAATTGTCTTGTGATTGTAGCACACAAGCTCACATAGGTATTTTAAGACATGAAAGCAATTTTAAAAGAGAAAATGCAAACTAACCTACAGAAAGAGAAAACAGGTCAGTGGTTTCCTTTGAAAATGGAGATGGGGAAAAAAAAGCACAAAGTAACTTGCTCACTTTATTTGGGTGGTATTTTCCTCGGTATATACAAATGTACGTTACTAAGTTCTATGTTACATATTACAATAATTCGTTGTATGTCAATTATCTTTCCATAAAGCTGTTAAAAATATCTGGCTGTGCCATATTTGAGGAGATAAGAAAAAGACAATTCTTTTATTCTGAACTAAGTACTTAAAAAAAAATTTCCTCTTACTACTAGAACTATCAAGGTCTCAATTTTTTGTGGCTCTTTTACCCTGACAAAATCAACTTGGAGAAAGAGTTTATTTTGCTTACAAGTCCAGTTATATTTAGCATTGTAAACAAACGGGTTTTCAAGAAAGGTACTTATAAGAAAGATGTACCTGAAAGCTTGGGTGTGGTCTTCTCAAAGACTCCCATCATACATTGATATATATTCCTTGTGGCTAACATATTTTTTTGTGTGTGTGTGTGAATAAAATCCTATCAAGCCTTTTTTGTGTTTAAAAAAAAAAATTGTTCCATCCCATGCACTTCAGAATAAAAGGATCTCAAGGTTTACTCACATTTTTCACTCTTATGCCAATGGCACATGTACATGAATATATATATGGGCACACATAGCCCAAGACCTTGTTGCTTCCCAAATGTACTAGGTCACCTTGAGAATTTCAATGTTGTTTGTATCTCCTATAAGCTTTCCTTGTTTTTCTTTTTCCAGCTTTGTGTCACTTTCTCACCTGATAACATTTTTCCCCCTCAGAAATATTCTCTGATCAACCTTCCTTGTTGTTAAGACCAACACAATGATTCACGCCTTTAATCTTAGCGCTAGTGAGGTAAAGACAAGCAGATCTCTGTAATTTTGAGATCAGGCTGGTCTACGTACGTAGTGAATTCATGACAGCCAGGGCTTTGTAGAGAGACCTTTTCTTCAGGAAAATAAAAAAGTTAGATACATTAACACTGCTTTGGATAGAAAACAAATTATCAATAATTTATATTATTGGTAGAGCTATATTATTTTTAACATTTGGTCTAAACCTGTAATCTCAGCATTCCAGAAGCTGAGGCAGAAAAAAAAATCACAACTTTTATTAGGGCAGACTGGTTATCAAGTCAGCTTGAGCTGCAATGTAAGGCCTAATCTCAAAGGAAACAAAAAACAAAGACCCACAAAGTAACATTCCTCAAAACAGCCTATTCATAAGTGTATTCACTAAACGACCATTATGGAGTCACTATTGGATACTACATCAAATGAAGTCTTAGACTCTAAGTGGATTAGTTGTGTTTTGGTGTGTGTGTGTGTGTGTGTATGGGTATTTTGCTTACATCTGCACTACATGCATTCTGGTGCTTGTGGTGACCAAAACAGGGCATTTGATCCACTGGGTCTGGAGTTACAGATGGTTGTGAACCAATGTGGGTGCTGGGAATAGAACCTGGGTCCTCTGAGCTTGTTTTTAAAAACTGTACTTGTACATACATTTGTTGAAAGACAGAATGGCTTTCAAACATAGACATATGTTACAGTGACTATTTCAAGCTAACAAATACAAAACAGCTAATTATGGGAATCTAAGTGACTATAGTATTAGACTGAATTATGTTCTAAGGCAAGAGCCCTGTCATGCTTGAGCAAAGAGAAATGCATTAAAAACATTAAAATTGGCTAACCCTATCATGGAGGCCACAAAATCTCCAATATGCTACTTATATAATGACGAGCAAGTAAAGTCCGAGTAGTTTGGTCCTATTCTGAAGGCCTAGGGGGGAGAGGGAAGAATGCTAATAAAAGCTTCATTGTGAGTTCAAAGGTCAGAAAACCAGAAGTACTGATGTCCACCTGAGGGCCAGAGGTGTACAGAAGCAAATTTCCCTTCCTCTACCATTTTACTCAAAATCTCAATGGATTGAAAAATTTTTGTTTGAACTGAGGGCAGTCTTCTTTGGTCTTGGTTCACTGATTTAAAGGGTAATCTCTTCCAACACCCCATTGATAACCAAAAATGTTTTACCAACCACGTGGGCATCCCTCTACCCAGTCAAGCTGACACATAACATGTCTGAGTGTTCCATCAAGATTAGCCATCACATGTGTTTTTCTTATAGCTTTGGGGACAGTCTTGTTCCCAGAAGAG
Source organism: Psammomys obesus (assembly GCF_907164565.1). Taxonomy (NCBI): domain Eukaryota; kingdom Metazoa; phylum Chordata; class Mammalia; order Rodentia; family Muridae; genus Psammomys; species Psammomys obesus. The sequence goes on from NW_026596095.1 coordinate 22,548,682, forward strand.
ATCCCTGAATGACATTTTTTTTTAATTTGAATACTATGATAGAAAATTAACAATACTTAAAATACTGATGAAATGTTAATACATATTATATAAGAAAGGTAATTGATTAATAATTGTAATATAGAGGGTGTATATGTGCACACACATGTATTCCTCACTTTATTGGAGGGATTACTTGAAGAATAGTTTAATTAGGCTTTTAACATTTCTCTTCCCATTTGTTTCTCCAGACCTCATCTAGCCTGGCCTAGAACTCAGCAATAGCCCAGGCTAACCTTAAACTCATGATGTTCCTGCTTTGCTTCTGGGATCACAGGTGTCTCTCACCACATGCTAGTATTAGTTTTAGTGTAATTCTATTCCATACATATATCGCCTAAATCAACTGGTTAAGTATCTGGGTTGCTTGTTTTTGAATTCCATGACTAGTAACTACTATGAACATTTGTTTATGTTTTGTGTGGAGAAAACACTAATTCCTTTTTATCTTAAAGATTTGTACATGGCTCATTACAGCCCATACCATACCAAGTTTATGTCAAAATGATGTTCTCAACATGAAAGCACAGCTTGTTTTAAAAGTGTAATCTCTCAAACAATATTAACCTTATAAAAGTGATATTGTAAGCCAGACAGTATAAAATTAACTGGATGTTAATGGAAGCAATACATTTGTTTCACTTGGGCTCCAAGTTACCTTTTTGCAAAATTATGCAAATTCTTGTAAATACTGTATATATGATATGTACTGAGTGATAGCACACCTTTTTGGAGACAGGGTTTCTTTATATATGCTGGCCTCAACCTTTAAAAATAATATTTATTTTATGGGTATGAGTGTCTTGCCTATATGTATGTATGCATGCATACGATGCATTCTTAGCTTATGTGCATGCCTGGTGCCCATGAAGGCCAGAAGGCACCAGAGCCACTGGAACTGAAGCTACCAGATGGTTGTGAGCCACCATGAAGATGCTGGGTACTGAACCTGGTCCTCTGGAAGAGCAACACGAGTTGTTTTTTTTTTTTTTTTTTTTTTTAAGATTTATTTATTCTATGTATATAACAGTTTTCATACACAGCAGACGAGGGAATTAGATTCCACTACAGATGGTTGAAAGCCACCATGTAGTTACTGGGAATTGAACTCAGGTCCTTTGGAAGAACAGCTAGTGGTCTTAACCACTGAGCCATCTCTCCAGCCTAGCAACATGAGTTCTCAACTCCTAACCCATGTCTCCAGCCTCTTCATGTAAACAGAGGATGACCTTGAATTCCTGATCCTTCTGCCTCTACCTCCCAAGGCTTGAATCATAGGCTTTCAATACCATGTTCAGGTAAAACACTATCTTATTTTTTTATCACTGAAGAAAAAAACCCTGCATTTTTTCAACTAATGATGTAGGAGATAAACACAGTAGTGGTAGCCAAACCTACTTTTCAAAGTGTGAAACTTTGTATCACCACATTATAATTCTAATAAATACTGGACGGACCATTTAATCATTATTTCAAAATGTGTGTTGTTATTAACCTATTAGACCCTTTTGTGTTTATTTTTATTTCTTTTGAGTTAGGGTCTTGTAACACACCCCAGCTTCATACAAGGTGAGGATAATGCCACTACCTCCACCCCTGCTCCAACCCCAAGTGCTGGGATTACTGCTATGCTGATACCATACCAGTTTATAGGTGCTAGGTAATTGGGCCCAGGCCTTCATGCATGCTAGACACGCACTATACCAAGTGAGCTATATCCCTAGTCCTGATCTTACTGTGTCTATACAAATTAGTCACACCATGTGTGCTTTTCCTAATAACTGTACTTCAAATGTCTTCAAGTATGAATTTCACTATATGTATATATACCTGTGTATTTATTTATGAAACGTAATTTTGAGCAGGCTCAACAGCTTTACTGAACTGCCTACATATTTTTAGACATAAGAATTCTGACCACATATTTGTCCATTTGCTGTGCTTTATTGCATAGCAGTAAAGTTTCAGTGTACTTTTATGTTGAAACTTGTTAGATTAGGGTGACAGGAATTGGTTTCTTTGAAACTTTTCTTCATTGTCCTCCCTATACCTTGAAAGTTCCTGATTGGTAGGTTCCAGTGTTCCCAACTAATCACTGCACCCTGGCTTCTGAAAATACAAAACAAAGGGAACAAGAAGTCAAACAAATTAGATTCCCATGGCAGTTTAAAGCACAAATATAAAACATCTTATTCTGTAAACTCCATTCAGTAAATACTGAGTTTTACATATCTGCATTCAAATTCCAAGTCTGCTATTCTATAGCTTTGTTCCCATGGCATAACAATCTGTGCCTTAGTTTCTTAGTTTATTTAAAAAAAAAAAGAACATTGCTTGGTATATAATTTTCATAAATATAATCCATACATAATATAATATACATATTATTCCAAATGGTTCATGTTCACGCAGGCCAGTTAAAGAACTGAGCCGTGACTGATAACTTAGCAAGGAGTAGCAGCAGTGTGTGTGTGTGGGGGGGGGGGAGGGTAACAAAGTGTGACATATATATGGCCTCCCAGGGAAACTCTGTATGCTGTCAAAAAACAGTGAACACTGATATAACCTGCTCGGCCTACCATGTCCGTTCACATTATGACATTTAGAACAAAGCAACTCTGTGAGAAAGGCAGGCATTATTACATGTAGCCTGGTGAAGACACAAACCCATAAAATGCATAACCAGACTAGTATCAAATAGAAAGCAGTAAGAAAGAACTCAGATCTGGCTTCCTCCTCCACCCCCATGCTAATTCTTTGCTTCCACTTTTAACTGGTTAACCAGGAGAGAACAATGGGTTGTTCAGGGAGGAGGACATGTCAGTGGTGTCCAGTAGGGTATGTGGTAAGTACTCAGGGTTGTACTAATTCAGAGAATGGTTCTGACAAAATAATCTCTACCACTTGGGAGCTTGTTTTAATGTGTAATCTCAGGTCTCTTACTCAGGGCTATTCAATCAAAATCAGCATTTTTTAACTAAGCTACAGGTGATTTCTAGGGTCAGTAGTTGAAGCAGCTGCGTCCCACTAATTGCTCTGGTGACATTATATATGGCATATACCGTCACTCGGGATATACATTAGATTTTTTTTTTTTTTTTGTCACTGGCTGTTGTCATTTTAATTGGGCAATGTTGCGTGCAACAGGTTCTCAGAATTCAACTTGGTTCCATGTAGTCCTAAAGGATTTCCACTTTAAGTGGGGTCATTCACCGGTGCTAGAAAACCATAAGCAGGTTGATCCTTTCCGCTTTCAAATGCCTTTCAAAAATTAAAGTCTTACTTTGTATCCAAAAAGTACACTAGAGACAATCGGTCCTCTACTACAGCCATGGCAGAGGTGCACTCAGTTCTCACCCACCGAATTTAATCCAGACAGATTTCCTAGTATTTTGCCACTCTGGGGCTCAAAACGGAAACGGCAGCAGGAAAAGACGACTCTAAGGCATTCCTCTGGTTCCACACCTAACTTGGCCTGACGTCGGGGAACCAAGGCTCTATCCAACCCAATCACAATTAAGCTGCATTGTTAAGGCTACGCTAACGCAGAACTCTCCAGGCCGCTGCTCTCAGACTGGGCCCTCAGGGTTAACCACGCACATCATTCCGCACGTGGCGGTGCCATCAGCCTGGAGCTGTTCTAAATTAACGACCCTAATTTCGGGGGTGGGGGGGCTCCTCCCGCTGCTTTACCCTCTCCGCGGAGCACAGGAAGAAATCTCCACCACCTGGGCCACCGGAAGCCGGGAACCCGCTCCCACCTCGACTAAGGCACGCAGTCACCCCGCAGCCCCTCCCACGGCACATTCCCGATTGGACGCCGGCGAGAGGGCCGTGTCAGCGCGCGCCGGGCGGCCTAGGGAATTCCATTTCCTCTCCCGCCCACCAGCATAAGCACGCAGGGGCGGCGTTTCCCGCCCGGGACCCGCCCAGTGAGAGCCGGGGAGTACCGGCGCATCTCGCGATAACTTGCAGATTTGGGGGCGGGCCCCAAGCCAGGAAGAGAGCACAAAACGGCCCTTAAAGTCATTGCAGAGCCGGAGCTCCGGTTAGCCTGCCACGAGGTTCTCGCGAGACCCGCCGCCTCCACACCAAGTGAGGAACCTGGGGGCCGCTGTAGGGAGGGGCGTGGGGCCGCCACCGCGCAGCTGCCGCTTCCACTACCTTCCTGCTAAGGTCTCCTTCCGGTTCTCGATGCTTCTCTGAGTCTGAGGGTTTCCGCCGCTCGCCTACCCTCCCCCTCAGCCCATGACCCGCCTCCGTCCCCCGCCCTCCCGGTCCGACCTCGGAGCGGTTTAGTGAGAAGGTGCTGTTCCGACAGGGAGACGGCAGGAGGGTGGCGCGTCCGCTCGGCCCGGACGAGGGACGCAAACCGCTCCCCTTGAGCCCTCGGCTCGCCCCGCGCTCGCGACGGCGGCGTTGGCGGACGGATACGCGGCGGTGAATAGGCGGGGGGGAGGGGCGGAGCGTGGCAGCTGGCAGTAGTTCCGTCAGAGCGGACATCTTGTGGCTGTGCCGTGCGCGTGAGCCCCGTAGGGCCGGGGAGGCACCAGCTGCCGCGCGGGGAGGAGGCCGAGGCCGCAGCTCAAGGGAGGCCCCGGCCCTCTGTACGCGTGGGTGTGGACGGCTCGGGAGAGGGGAGGGAGGCCTCCCGGGGCCGGCGCGGCGCCCGGGGCTGTGGGCGGCCCGAGGGGGCAGCCCTCCGGGCTGGGTGGGGTAGGGTGGGGAGGCCGGCGAGGCCGGGGCCCGGCCGCAGGGGGAGGGGGCATGGGCGCGTCCTCGCGCCGGGGCTCGGCGGCCGCCGGGCGCGTGGTGGAGGTGGTGGCTGGGCGCGCGCACACAGGAGCGCGCTGCGAGGCGGAGAGTACGGCGGTGTCAGGGGCGACCCAGACCCAGCTCTAGCTGTGGGGGACGAGAGCACACGGGAGTCCCGTTGCCTCCTGCTGGCCCGCCGACCCCTGGAGCAGAAACCGACAGGAGCCCGGCGTCGTCCGGAGCCTCCCGCTCCCCTCCCCCTAGCCTTTCTTTGCCCTAGTGACGCCGGCCTAGCGCCGACTAGGCCCCGGCTCCTCCTCTGCCCGGCTCTGGACCCTGCCCCGCACCCACCCCTTTCTCCTCCGCCTCTTCCTCTCCCACCCGGGGCTCTTCCTTTCAAGAGGCCGGGAAGTTAAACTTGTAACCACTTCTCGGCTCTTCCCGTCACCCTCGCCCTCTCTTTGGGCGAGCCGCGGAGAGGAGAAGTTGGTGGCTTTGCCACCCCACCCTGCCCGGATCGCGACGGTTTTCAGGGTTGTGGAGTCGGCAGGGTTTCTCCGAGGCCTTTGCGAGTGGCTGATCTGCTCCATTTTTGCAAAAGGCGCCTGTGTCTGGCAGAGCCGGTGTGAGAAGAGGAGCCAATCCTTCCCCGCTGCCGGGATAATCAAGAGTTTTGGCCGGACCTTTGGAGTACACGTCGAGATAGCGAGGAGCCCGGCGAAAAGCACAGACTATGGCGCTGAAACGGATTAATAAGGTAAGTTGTTGGACCAAATGGTACGGAACGGGTCATGGGAAGAAAGGAAAGCAGGGGCCCAGAGAAATCCGTCGGGTTTGAGATAAAATTTTGAAAATACCTTTTCTTTGGATACCTCTCGCGTTAAGAGAACGCGAGTGTACTGTAAGATAGGGAACAGAAAGCTTTTGGCAAGCGAAATATTAGACTTAAAGTTTGCTTGACTAGAATCTGCAATTATGGGTGAGGGAAGCCTGGCTTTTAGGATCCTCGGTTTTCAGCCTAACGAAGTTAGTCTGGTTTGGGGAGTAGACTGGTGTAGAGGCCTTCGGGCAGATGTCAGGGTACTGCTTCCTATTCTTGATTTCTTCAAAACTTACTTTTGCTGACATTCTAACGAAGAAAGGACAGAAGCAGATAGGAAAAAACGTTTTGTACCGAACTTTGCTGCGGGTCGGGATATTAAAAACATTTCTCAGTTTGCTAAAAGGTAGTGACGAAGACTGTTCGGAAGCTTAACCCAATCTGGGCAGTTACACAAGAGTCTGTGGGGTTGGGAGGAGGTAGACTGACACTGTTGCCACTTCCTGTGTTGTGCGGTCCCGCAGCTTTCAACCGGAGCTGTTTTTCTGAGGCACTGGGAACTGATGGAAATGCCTTCTGAAGGATCGCTTTGGGGTGCGGTAGGGGTGTTTGAACACTGCAGGAAGTCCTGGTGGAACAGACTTGTTTTTGCTTAGAACCCTTTTTTGAGGCTTGTTTCAGCAGATAAATATAATTTGATAAGCTGTCGGTTTAAGTTGGAAAGAACTAGATTTTTCAGATAACAGTGTGTGAGTGGAACCACCTCACCGATGGTTTTCTAATTTTCTTGCTCTAACTTCTATCCAGAATTTTAAGATGGCGGCTGCTTTAACTGGCTCGGGTCCTTTTCCTGCATCTCCTTTTCTAGTAATACAAAATAATGTTCTCTGTTAAGCATTAACTTTTTTTGTGTGTAGGGAGCTCTCAGATCCTCTGCCCCCAAGACATAACCTAAATTCAAACTCTTAAGACTGAGACTCTCTCTACATCTTTCTCTTTCTCTTCTGTGTGTGTGTTTGTGTGTTGTATTTGGTTCTTGCACAATCTAGAGGGTGGAGTATTTACAGCTAACTTGAAAAAAATGTTGTGGAATAAACTTAAGAGAAAAAAATGGGAAGGTTCTTCTTAGAAACTTTGACTAGAACAGTTTGTTTTTTTTTTTTTTAAGAGTTCTATGGAATGAAAGACAAGTACTTGGATTGACTACAGTAGGATCTGATGCCACTTTATTTAATGCATAAAATTTGTTTAGTTTTATTGGCAAAGCTGAAGTTTCACGAAAGCTAAAATCTTCCGACTATATTGATCCTGAAATACTGAATTCTTAGGCCGTCACTGTGTAATCATTGTAGTTCTATGCAAAACACTAACTGAATAGTTTGTGTTCTTGAAGATAAGCAAAGGAGAGAAAGAAAACCTTAGGATTCAAGACTTTGATTAGATAACTTTAGAAGATAGCTTTAAAACCCACCCAGTGTGACAATTTTGAGGGTGAGCCTCACATTAGAGATGCATTATTGTGCTATGCAGCATACTTAATGTGGAGACTATAACATTCAGTGTAAAAAAAAAATAAAAATTCAGATCCATAAATAAATGTAAAACAGAACATTTTAAGGGGGCAGTCTTACTGATTTATTTCTTTTGCAGATGATACTCAGCTGCTTTGGCACCATTTTACTGATTTAAAAGCCCTAGTGAGGCAATAATGGTTAAGTGTGAGCATTTGTAGTAAAAACTCCAGTTAGAAGCAAACTCTTAAACAAGTTTATCCATTTACCTAATCAATATCAGGAATTTTTCTAGATACTGGCATGGCAGTATCTAGAAACAGATCTTTAAAGTTTAAAGAATTATGTATTGATACTTCATATGGAAATTTTCTGTATCAGAAAACTTTATATGCCAAATGGCTGGTTCAACCTGTAGAAATATGCCAACATATCTGCTGTTTGATTCTCCCCCCCCCCCATATTGTTAGTCGTGAGGCTACTTAAAAAAAAAAATTGCACCCAGATACAGGCGTGGTTTTTGAAAGTTCAGAAAGAGGATGCCTTTTTTTTTTAAGGCATTTCTCTAAAAATAAGGGGCCAATTACCATTGTCGTGAGATTTTTTTTGTATTGTTTCCTGTTTTGAATTTATTCTTCTGGTTTCCCCTAAAGTATTAATGTGCCTGTAGTTCTCATTAGTATTTTATTAAAATTCTTACTGGTATACACTGTAAGCTTTAGTGATAAATTGGTATGAGTTAATGTTGACTTTTAAATCTAATTTTTTGTGTGTTTACTTGACTATTTTTTAGCTGATCAAATAACTATACATGGTTTTTTGCTGTACTTATTTGGACCAAATTGTAATGTGATCCTGTTATTAATTAAATGGGCATTTTAGAAGCTGAACTCCAAATTTGTTTTGGGGTGCCTTAAGAAATTTTACTGCTCTAAAACAAAGTGCCTGCTATGTATTTGTGAGGCTTTGAGAGTTTTATATTAAAGATCGAACATGAACCAGTCCAAAAAAATACTTTAAAGTATTTGCAGTGTTTCAAAACTTTTAAACAATTTGTAAGTAATTTTCTTACAATAATTGTGGGAAGATAGGTTCAGTTGGTATCTTCACTGTGTAGGAAGAAAGTTGTTAAAAAGCAAAAAAACAAAACCCACCCAGGTGTTGATGATGTAGCAGAGTTGGGGCTAGAACCCAGGCCTTCTGTCTAATTCTAGATTGTTGTGGTAAACCACTGCATTGTTTTTATACCATTCTTCAGGTTTCTTTGATAGCTAAGGCCTAGCATAAGCTCTACTGCCTAGTGGGCCTCAAGGCAGCCATGTGAGATACTCCATTTTTATGGATGAAGTAACAGACACAGAGGTTGGCTTTTGATGTGTTCAGTCATACAACTAGTAATGGGTTTCTAATAAGATAGGTCATCTTCAAAAAAGAAAAACTGTCTTTTGGACCACTTAAATTCCTACTGAGTGAATGTGGGTTTGTTTGCTGAGATACGCTTTCTTCTACCTTATATATAAATAATGGGGATTTAGGCTGGTTTTTATGTTCCAAGAAGTATGTACATTAAGGCTGGAATGGGATGTAAATAGGTTTCTTTAAGGACTAGCAGCTGCTATGTTGGTTAAATGCTGGACTCTTAAAATAGTGCTTCAAGTTTTGTAGACTAGTAGGCTTGTCCTGTGCTGCTGATTTTATTTTTTAATTGATCTCCAAGAGTTATTTATACTGTAAAGAATACCTAGGTGAGTGAGAGATGCTGATCATTCAGTGATCATAGGATTGAATTTGATAAAAGGAATTGTGACACACTGTTCCTGTCTTTCATCATAATGCTTATCTGCTGTGTTAAATACAGTATTTGTTATGCACTTAAAGGTTAAATTGAATACTCTTCACAGTACTGGTGAAAACTACTTGTGTAACTACATTGTTAAACTTTACCTGTTGCTTTCTAGGTTTGGGTGCCTCTTAAACCAATTCTCAAATATTTCTTTGAGTTTCTTGATGGGGTGCTACCCTTTCATGGTTGTTACCCTTTCAGGACACTTTTTGGTTGTTCAGGGTCTACCTTGGCTTCTGGGGATTGAGCTCAGGTGGTCAAATTTCCTCTGAGCAAGCCCCCTGTATGGACAATGAGCCATCTCAACAGCTTCCTAATAAATTTTTAAAAAATGTTTCAGATTAATATTGGGGACGGGATGTCACACAAAGGCTAGCTTGGAACTGCTGTCTCAGTCTCCTGGGTGCTCAATAATGACGATTACAGGACTGGGTCAGTTGCCCACTTACTGATTATGCTTTTATTTATCTATTTATTTTTGCAGTGTTTCTGTTTTTTGAGGTGGGGATTGACTTTATAGCATTGTCCTCGAACCTAGAGCAATCCTTCCCTCTGCTTTCTATCTGGGATTACAGGTATGAGGCACCAAACCCAGCTGCATTGTCTGTCTTAATAGAAACAACTTCTATTGCTGTATACAAGAGCTGTTATTGTTTTGACATTACAGTTCTATTTCAGAAGATTCTGGCTTTTAGAGAATAACTATGTAAGGTCTTACAAATCTTTTCTAGAAACAGACATGATTTTGAAATGTTCATTAGGGGATTCTGAACTTGCTCTTAGTTAGAAACCTATGTTGGGATTGATTTCATCGATACTTTACTAGGGTTGTAATTGGATAAAAATTAGATTTATCAGTCATGAGGATCTCTGCTTTGATTGGAAAAATACAATCATTAAACACAGTGCTGTGTTTTGTCACTTTGTACAACTTATTTTCAAAGGTTTATCAAAGTTCTTTGCTGTTCCATTTTGTCATGAGGGTTTTATGAGCTTGCAACCATGATAGCGATCTTAATTTAAAATTCTAGAGTTACTGAGTAGATTTACTATCTTAGTGTCTAGCCATTTTGCCTTCTAATACTAAAAACTCATTGGTAGCTAGGATAGTATATACCTATAGTCTTGCACTCTGGGGACTAGGTGAGGCGATATAAATTGGTGGTCATTTTGGGAATGTAGCTTTATACCCGCTCTTAAAGGATGCTACAACAAATTGTTCTCAGGCTTGTTAATGTGGGGTAAGGAAAGGCAAAAGTTTGTATTTTACATGTTGTTTAGATGTGATTTTATCATCTAGGGAACCTTTCAGATAACTTGACTTTATAGCTATGTTTATCCTACTTAAACTTTGCCCTTTCTCAGTTGTGATTTTGATTTAGTGTTGTTTTTTTGTTGTTGTTGTTGTTGTTGTTGTTTTTTTGTTTTGTTTTTTTTTGGTAACTTGTTACAGGATGGGAATGCTTAATTTACATTAATCCTACGAATGGATGTTTACTACCACTAGATTGCTGCTAAATTTTTGTTTTCCATGTCTGTGAAGTGCCTGATTTGTCTGCATGCATTAAAGCTTGCTTTTTGGTCTATACCAAAACTACTCACACAAAGATTTTCTGAGATAGAGCCTTATTGGGGCTATATTTGCATGTCATGGGCCTACCTTTGACTAATCTTAAGTGACTTACCTTCAAGGGTGATCTAAAGAAAGAAAATTGTAGTATTATTCACTCAGGCCATTCTTAGTACCTTGTCTAATAAACAAGCATACTTGTCTCACCTATAATTAGAACTAAAGAGGAAGCTAATGCCTTGTCAGTGATGTAAGGCAGCATAGTGCACAAAACCTTTCTTTTAATCCTTAAGATAAAAAGAAACTAAGCTTTCCTTGGGAAAGGTTACAAACAGATTTTTTAAAGGGGGTGAGTTTTGTTGTGGTTTGTGTTTTGGCTTTTTGAAATGGAATTTGGTGTTTTCTGGACTTGCTTAGACTTCATCCTCCTGCCTGGACTATACCAGTTAAATGATGATTCCTTTTGATTCTTAATGTCTGCAGTTTTGTGAAGTTTGTTTAGCTCATAATCTTTTGCCAAGCATCTTCTGGAGATAATTGCTAGTAACCACACATTTCCGAGAAACTTGTTTCTTTGACTTTTTAGTTATATAAGAAATTCATTAAAGTTTCAACAGTTATTGTAATGGGCAGCTGAGGGTGATTTTTTAATCTCAAAACACTTTTTAGAGGCTTTTAAACATTTCTTGCTACCTTTATTTTATCTCAGAAGTGTTAGAATAGGACTGCAGCAGGGGCTGTCTTGATTATTACAAGTCAGGTCAGGTTTAATTCTGGAAAAGTGGGCTCTTAAGTAAAATTACGAGAAATTTTAAAAACAGTAAGGATTCTGATAGAAAGTCTATTACCTTTTTTTATCACGTGCTGAAATACAAAGTAATGTCGGATTAGAACAAGTGATACTAGAACATGGTGGTGTCATAGTAATATACTATATATTGGGGTGTAATCTATGAAGCTGGTCTTGCCTCTGTATCCAATTAAAATCTGACAGGCCACTCAGGTTGTAACAGAACTCTACAAAGTTGAGTAGGTTTATGGAGTGTTAGGCCTTAATGGGGGGTCTTCTTTCATAAGTGCTGTCCTTCATTGAAAATACATAGGTCTGAGATAAACTATGATAGAGACATGGAATCTTACTTGAGCTTATCTAATACAGTTGCACATCTTCATTCACAGTTCTTATATTTCCATTTATTTAGTAAGCACTCAGAATGCGCAGATCATTTTATATTTTTTCCAGCATTATTCCTTTAAGTCTTTGAGTGTTTTTAATACTTTGGCTAGCTGTTACTGTAGTCTGTGGTTACATTTCTGCTAGTATAGCCCATCACTGACTAAGATACTGGGACAGTAAAGGTGCAAACATGAGAAAAAAAAAAAAAAACACCCACGGCATTGTGTTTAGGTGTAAGTCTTGCTGTCAGCCATTTCATGTTTTCAACAACGAACTGTCAAAGAGATCGTCTCTCCTATAATGGTTAGAGTAAAGATCCTCTTAAACTCTGGGCTTTCTCTTAGAAATACCTCAGAATAAAAAAAAAAAAAAATTGGGGGCTTAGAAAGATGGCTCTCGGAGTTTGGAGCACTGGCTACTCATTCAGCTCCGGCACAACATGGCAGCTCACAAGTGTCTGTAGCTCAGTTCCCAGGGTATCTAACTTTCTCTTCTGGCCTCCTTGGGCAAGCACACATGCATGTTCATTTAGGCAAAGTCTCATTGCATAAAATGAAAAATTTTAAGAATGTGATGGTTATACCTATTGCTATTCCCGGTAATCTAGCCACTGATTAAGAATTGTTTAGAGCTGGGTATGGTGGCACATGCCTGTATTCTCAGCATACTGGTATGCAGAGGCAGGCAGGTCTCTTGAGTTCAAGGCCAGTCTTATCTACAAAGGGAGTCTACAAAGACAACCAAGGCTACACAGAGAGACCCCACTGTGGAAAGAAAAGTTTTGTTTAATATACAAAGTTTTTGCCATGCTGCCTACAAAGTCTTCAGGAAATAAATAGTCTTAAACACTTCTGTGAGATTTTAACCTAATGAGGTGAATTAGACCATGTGAGAATTTTTTAAGGATCTTTTCTTGATTAGAAAAATGTAGAGTGTCCTCGTTGGCTTCTTAGATCTTTGTTTCTTCAATTCTAAAATAGGAATGTCTTTAATGTGAATTTTGAGATATGAACAAGACTTAAATTATTACGACACTGCAGGCACATAACAATTTCTTTTTTTTTTTTTAGCTTTATTATGTATACAATGTTTTGTCCATATGTACACCTGCACTCCAAAAGAGAGTACCGAATCTCATTATAGATGGTCATGAGCCACCATGTGGTTGCTGGGAATTGAATTCAGGTCCTCTGGAAGAGTGGCCAGTGCTCTTAACCTCTGAGCCATCTCTCTAGCCCTCACCCAAAAAAAAAAAAAAAAAAATTTAAATACACCTTTTTAAAGAATTTACTTATGTATGAGTGCTCTATCTGCATGCACACCTGCACGCCAGAAGAGGGCATCAGATCCAATATAGATGGTTGTGAGCCATCATGTGGTTGCTGGGAATTGAACTCGAAGAGTGGACAGTTAACAGACCATTTATTCTTTATTCTTAACAGACCTCAACCTAAGTTTCTATTGACTAGATTTTAATGTGTGAACTACTGACTTTTAATTCTTGGATTATTGCTGCAGAGATGTCTTGGTCATGGAAATTTGGATGGAAATAGACATCTAGAAATTATTTGAAGAAAACTATTTAAGTAATAAGAGACTGAAAGAAAAGGCTGAAACTTTCTGAAAGTATGTATGCCTTTATTCTAAAGGTATGGTAGTGCTGCCGTTTAAAGGCTTACTGATTCACAAATAGCATGTAGAAAATTATTCTTCATAAGATTTATCAAGTGGGACCTTGATAGTTAACTTTATGATTTTCTGATCATCTTTATAAGTAAAATAATTTTAAAACTGTTGGTTAGATACTTCATTTAGGCCAGCCATACATGCATGTTAAGAGACCAGAGGTCAACATCATCTATTCTCTTGTCTCTCCATCTTTTGAGACAGGTCTTTGGTGGAACCTGGATCTCACTGCTTAGGTTAGAAGGCCTTGGAAATATTTTCCCTGTGTTAGGGTTTACCATCAAGCCTGGATGTCAGGGGTGTTAATTCAGATCCTCCGCATGCTTATGAGGCAGGCACCTGATCAACTGAGCAATTTCCCCAGTTAGATCCAAATGTTATTACATTTAAAGCTTTTTAACACTCAGTTCAAAATTTGAATTAAAATGTTTAATAAAAGATATGACTGCTAAACAGATATTAATGTGAAGATTTAATGAGCTAGGGATATTTTATTTGGCCTGTTTATGATGTAGTCTTGCTTTTGTTTAATGAAGAAATGAACCAAAAAGCCTTTCCCAGGCCTGGTTTCAAAATGGGTGGTTTGCAGATGGTCTGTTAAGAATAGAAGATGTCATGTGCTTGTTGTGTTTGTTGTTCATGTCTTAAAATGAACACTAAAAAATATCCTGTTTTAGAATTGAGGAAACAAGATAGGAAATAAGTAAGTGTGGGTAGGTAGTTTAATAGATTACCAGCTGATAACAAAAAACATCTACTCCCAGCCTTCTTTTTAAATGGTTTTTGCATTTTTTATTGCATAGGTAATGTTTGGATTTTAATTGACTATTTGAAAATTCAGATCCTTATTTTATGGGACAGGGGCATAGAATTTGGAGGTATACGCAATTCTGTTTTTTACCACCTTGTTTCTTGAATACAGTGAGTATTCCAGTTTGCCATTATAATTAATGAAAATTAGGTTTTCCTGGGATTGGCAAAATTTCTGTGAGGTTTGATAACTTTTGAGACACAGGGTCTTTCTATTACCTAGCCCTGACTGTCCTGGGGCTCACTAGGACAGCTGGCCTTGAATTCAGAAATTGACTCAGATTCACCTGCCTTTGCCTGGGATTAAAAGCAATGCCTGGCTTGAAACTTGATGCATTTAGAATCATTTGCTTAATACTAGATAGCTGGTTAATTTTAAACAAAACAAACTTTCAGTTTTTAAAAAGAGGTGGAGTACTTGAAAAGAGGGCCCATCCAAAATTCACAACTTCTTAGGAATGCATCTTACAGCTTTTAAGTAGAAGGTTGTACATCCAGCATCCTGTAAATGCCTTTGGCATAGCTGGTGTATATGAAATACAACTGAATTCTGTGTTTAGACTTGGGCCCCACAATATCTTCTATATATGCAGTGGTTTCAGAATCCTATATGTATGTATGAAACCTGAGACAATTCTTATCTTAAACATGCCTATAAAATTGACTTGCCTGGAGCATAACATGTTATTTTTACCTAGTATGGTTTTCTTTTACGGCACACACAATTGTGCTTCCAAGGCCAGAAAAGGGCATTTCGTTTTCAGTACAATATTTCAAAGGTTTAAGTATTTTAAGGTGAATTTTATCCTATTATATATATATATATATGTGTGTGTTGAAAATAGGATGGTATATGTTCAGGGCAAAGAGCATAAAAGGTTGATCAAGATTATAGATTGAGAGATCTTTTGCTAAGCAGCTGGCCCTATGTTTCACAGGCAGAATGGCAAGAGTTTATCGGGACTATTTTGTCTTTGAGTTGACTTTTTGGTGTAGTTAAATCTTGGCTTGCTCATTCCTGAGCAGGATATTTAACTGTTCTTGCAGTATTTAATGTAGACAAGTTTAACTTAATACTAGCATGGAGAATCCATTGCTTGCTGCTTTTTTTTTTTTAAGTTATTAGTCATTTTCACAGTAATCCCTTAATGTTGGATTGTTACAGAATGCATTCCTAAGACTTTATTATCAGAGTATATGCCTAATGTCTGTAAAGATTTTGATAATTCTTTTTTTAGGCTGTCCTCCCCAATCTAGACTTTCCATATTCGATTAACTGAACTGGGTGGTCTCTATCTACCTGCATGCTTCATCCACAGTTAAACAGACATTAAAAATCATTTTAGGATTATCTTTACTTTCCACATCAAGTTTAGTCTACAAAGATTGTCTATAATTATCCAATCATTTATGCACCAGCTCTTTATAGAGTTGTGCTTGCTTTTAAGTTCCTTTGATGTTATTCCTGCTTTAACCTTCTTAATGCTGAGATCACTGATGTCTGCCACCACACCCAACTGTTGCTTAGTATTATTTTTAAATACATTTATTAAATGGCAAATTAGTGATATTTTAGTGGCATTATTAAAAAGCTATATTTAAAACCTTTTTTTTAAGATTTATTTACCAATTTTATGTATCTGAGTACTCTTATTTGCATGTATGCCTATATACCAGAAGAGGGAATCAGATCGATGTGATCCACCATGTGGTTGCTGGGAATCAAACTCAGGACCTCTGAAAGAGCAGACTGAACTGAGAAGAGCTGAGCCATCTTTTCAGCCCCATGATACTTTACTTTTAATTGGACTCAAAACAAGTGGTGGCTATTCAGAATGCTGAGGTAGAGGATTAGTTGAACCCATGAATAATCTGAGTACTGCAGGAAAGAAAGGCTTTTGATGTTGCTTTTCCAAAACGCAATATGAACAGTGCATTAGTTACCACTGTTGCTGCTGGAGAGATGCTCAGTGGTTAAGAGCATTTACTGTCCTTGCAGAATTGTTTGCGTTCCAGCATCCACATGGTAGTCACAAACTCAGGTCCTGCATACTTGTCTATAAGCCTAAAAGTTTTCAAAACAACATGTTTCTGCACCAATTGAGTGGTAGTTTTAAAGATTTCCAGTGGACTGAACAGAAAAATGTCAGTGGAACTTTGTTACTTTTACACATAAGCTCTTAAAACACTGTTATTAAATAAAGAACATTATGAATTTTTAGTGGTATATTTTGTATCTTACCTAGCATGAGGGTGGAAAAGGCATGTTTCGTGCTACATTGCGCTGAATGTGCTTTTTTTTTATTGTAATTTTTGACAACCATTTTGGTTTTTGAAGGGGTGTGTGTATGTCTTGACCATCACATGTGTAGGTGTCCAGAGACAGAAGAGGTTGTCAGGTGCTGCAGCTGAACCTGGGTCCTCTACAAGAACAGCCAGTGCTATTAACTGCTGAGTCATCTCTTCGGCCCTTTTACATTTCTTTTGGAATATACCACAAGTGTGTTTAAATGAAATTCCTTCATTTAAAAGATTATTGTTAGGGAATAGAGACGGCTCCACTGTTAGGAGCACTTAGAAGATAAAGGTTCCATATCAGGTATCTGACGGCAGCCTATGACTGCAATTCCAGGGGTTTTGATGACTTCTGTCTTCTGTGGTGATGTAGATGAATATAGTAGTAAGAGTTTGATTTGGGTATGTGAGGCAGTTGTAGGCTGTCTCTCCTGGACTGCAAAAGAAAAAATAGGCCTTGTTTTCATTCCATCTAGTAACAGTCTGGCATTAAACTATTTGTATTTATAAAGTTCTCATTTTGCTGATGTGTTTGACATATCAGCTAATGATGTTTGACATATCATTAGTTTTTCATACAATTGCAAAAATATTAATTAGTAATAATAGAACCACTAGTGTTATGAAAAGAGATGAAATTGTGCCATCATGCCATCTGAGAGCTTTGATTCTTGAGCCTTACACCCACTCCAGGTTTACACATCACACTTCTAATTTCTTAGTCCAGAGGCTATAGCTGGTACATACCATACACAGCCTGCAGAAACAGCAAATGCTATTTCCATTCACATAGGTTGGAAGGTAAGGTTGTGGCTAATAAGGCTCTCATCTGAATTTATATATCATTGAGCGTTATATTCAGTTCTTTAAAAGGAGGAGGTGTTTGTATGAAAAGGACCAGGAAATCAGGCTTGCTAATCTTAGAGTTAATCATGTTTGAGAATTCTGTTCATTGCATATGCTTTTTAATAGATAGGAGCCAAGGCAGCATCTGCTAACTATGCAAAGTAAATGTCCTATGTATACTTTCTGACGTTAGGTTTGAGACAGTTGCATGTGTGTCCCAGGCTGGCCTCAAACTCAAATCTGCCTGTTTCTGCCTCCTGAGGACTAGGATTAAAGGTTGTGCACAGCTGAGCCTGTTGGTTCTGATATACTTAATGCAGTTAATACCTTAAAAAGATTGAGGAGGCCACTTAATAAGACAAAGTTCAGTGGTCATTTTAGAAATTTGAGTTCACTGAAGCTTATAGGTGTTCTTTTAATGGTGCATGTCTTAAAATAGTTTATTTTCTATAAAAGGTGTGGGTGTGATATTTACACACCTTTAATCCCGCACTTGGAGAGACAGAGGCAAGAGGATATGTGCATTGTAGGCTAAAGATCTTGAGGCCAGCCAGGACTACATGATGAGACCCTGTTGTCTCCAAACAAACTATATATGTTTTTAAGCTTAAAGTGTTTAATTTAACATAGCACATGATAGAGTATCTATACTTGAAATCTAGGAATTTTTTTTATTCTTATACATCATATACATTGCATTTTAGATACACGACAATGTATTGAGTACTAAATTTAGTACATAAGCTAAAGTCTTCTGGATTACTAGAACACTGAGTAGAATGGCATACATGTGTATTCAAATGTGTTACTGGTTGTGGTGATCATAAAGCTTGTTTGTGTAAAGAATAAATTATTGGGGCTGGAGAGATGGCTCGGTGGTTAAGAGCAGTGTCTGCTCTTCCAAAGGTCCTGGGTTCAGTTCCCAGAACCCACATGGCAGCTCACAACTGTCTGTACCACCAATTCCAAGGGATCTGATACCCTCACACTAATGCACAAAAATAAAATTTAAAAGAATAAGTTACTGGAATACATTTTCAGTATGAGGTATGCTTCAAGTGAGGCTGTTAGCTCATTTCTTCCCTAGCTGACACCTGCAGTCTCCTCTGTGTGAAACTATGCGTAGAAACGGGATTCATCTGAAAACTTATACATTAAATAAATTAAATACATTAAATACCCAAAACTTATACATTAAATAAGGCTTTGCTGCCTAAACCAATAGAATGGAGATTTGCTGTATTGTGAATCTCTTAGCCTGTGGAAAAAGGCTATAGATTTTGTTACTGTATAATGAGGATAAGATTTTGTACGTTCTTTGACTAAGGTAATTGTTTTTCTGGGATTTGAATTGGAAGTTTCTCTTCCATTCTCTTTTCTGGAGGGAATTGGGACTTATTCAAAGAGAATATTCTGTACTTAGTAAATTGTTCAGTAAAGTAATTGAGAGGGAGGATTAATATGGTCAATCAATTACTGTCATGTTGATACTGGTGATCCTTTATTGTGTCTTAAAATCAGGAGTTAAGCGAAACATGTTATACACATGATTGGGCTACTTGGAAGGAGAAGAGGGTGGGATGACAGCTAATGTTGGAAGAGCCCGCCTACAAGTAGGCAGAATTGGGTTAGAGATAGAACTAGGTGGTAGAGAGTGCTTGGCTTGGCATGTGTGCTCAGTTAGACTACCACTGCGCTTTCTAGTTGTTATAACATCATTCAGCCTTTATGACTGCTTCTATATTTAGGCATAAGTATAAAGAACTTAAAGCTATACCTGTATTCATCCAGGGGGACGGTATTGAAAGGAGGTGGCCCTTCTATAGTCCATAGGTAAATGTTGAAGGCTTTGGATTGAGTTTATCTATTTGTAAGTCTAATAAACTCTTTATACAAACTACTATGTACTTGTTTACATGCATTATAGGCCGTTGAAGGGTGAGGTATATACTTGTTTATGTTGGAGATGTGTTCATATGAAATTGTGGGAATTTTATCTTTCTACTTAGCAAAGTTAGTTTTCCAAATTTTAATTTTACAAATGGCTAAAAATCAGCACTGAGTTGACAGCTTATATTAATCAGGAAATTTAAATATGAAAAGGTGTTTAGCTCAATTGGAAAATGGAATTCGACTTTTGGAAAGAAAAGGATTTAAGAGAAAAGGGAACTTTGAGATGGTCTGAGAAGTTAGTTCATCAACTGACGTTCTTATTTTACCTACAGTTTTAAACTTCTGAACACATCTGATTGCTACTACTTATTTAGAGATCAATTTTTGTTAATACAGTAAAAAAAAAATAAGTATATATACACACACATATTACCCAAGGTGATTGTTTCAGCATGTGTGTGTGTTAAACTAATGCTTCGCATATTTCAGGAGCTGAATTTAAGATTACTTAAGATTTCTTTCCTACTGGGATATATTGATGTATGTGTCTTCAAATGGAACAAAAAAGTTTATTTAACTGTCCCTCTTTTTTTTTTTAAGATTTGTTATGTATACAGTGTTCTGTCTGCATGTGTGCCTGCACACCAGAAGAGCACACCAGATATCATGATAGACAGTTGTGAGCCACCATGTGGTTGCTGGGAGTTGAACTTGGGCCCTTTAGTAGAACAGCCAGTGCTCAGCATCAGAGCTATCTCTCCAGCCCCATATCTTTCCTTAAATTTAGATTACATAACCTACCATTTTCTGTCTTGGTTTAGGAACTTAGTGATTTGGCCCGTGACCCTCCAGCACAATGTTCTGCAGGTCCAGTTGGAGATGACAGTAAGTAACTTAATTTCTTTTTAATGACTACCTTCAGAAGGTTGTATGTTGTTGAGGATAATGAGATTTTTGTTTTGTTCTCCCTTCCCTTTCTAGTGTTTCATTGGCAAGCCACAATTATGGGACCTGTAAGTATTTTTTCAGTTTTGCTTTTCATTGAAAATCCAGCATTCTAGTCTTTTGCCTTTATATAATTACTGTATTTCTGATGTCATAAGAATATGAAATAAGATGTTCCTTAAATGTGTATTTCTGATCATATTCTGGGGTACCATATCTGGACCCATAAAATCCCTTATATTGCTCTCTCTATATATGGCAGAGAAAAAGTCATTGAGCTTATTTTGAAGGAAGGATTCTATCATGGGTTTTTCTGCAAAGCATCGTAACTACCAACCATGAGTCTAGCATAATCGTGTTGTTTTGATATAAAAAAAAATGTATAGAACTAGAGATTTATACAAAAATTGAATGTATTTAGGCCAAACTTGGTATTTTGAACGTAGCAAAATTACTTTCTATACTGGGTAGATAAACTGTATGCTGGATAATTGAATGATGAGAATTAATGGATTACAGAGAATTAGACTGTTCTAAAACATCTTTGAATAAGATTCTTTCTTGCACAGATCTTCATGTTTGTTTGTTTAACTTGAGTATTTTAGGATCCCTAGGGTTACACGTGTATCTTACAGAATTTGGGGGGCAGTAATGTAAATAATATACTAGGTAGGAAAACGATAGTAATTAGGTACTAAATAATAATTTTAAAAGAAAATGTTTTTAAATTTCACCTAGTAAGTAGATGGATTAGATCAAGTACTTACTGGGTTTGAACTGACTTTTAAAAAGAACCCTGTTAAGTATTTATTTTATTGTGCATGTGCATACAGATGAGGGAACCACTTAGAGAAGTCCCAGGGTTTGAACTCGTGTCAACCTTAGTGGAAAGTGCCCTTACTTACTCACCAAGTCGTTTCATAGGCCCGGGATTGACGTTTTTTGAGACAAGGTCTGGGGCTGGCCTTGAGTTCTTGCCATCCAGCCTCAGGTTCTTTTGTTTTTCGAGACAGGGTTTCTCTGTGTAGCCTTGGCTGTCTGGACTCAATTTGTAGACCAGGCTGGCCTCAAAAGGATGTGCCTGCCTACCAGAATGCTGAGATTATAGGCTAGCTCCGATTCTTGTTTTTAAAAGGGTTATTGACTTATTTGGGTTACATTTTGTTTTAGACAGAGTGATCCACAGCTATAATCCATGGTGCCCTAAAATTTTCATCTGCCCTCCTACATCAAGACCCTGAGAGAGAGAGAGAGAGAGAGAGAGAGAGAGAGAGAGAGAGAGAGCTAGAATTAGCAGGCATTAGTCACCTTACTTTTTCTAGCTCAGTGAAAGTGAGCAAACACCTGCTGTGTGTTGAGTAAAGGTATAAATAACAGTAGTCTTTAGGCACTTTAAAATATGAGAAAGCAGGTAATTGAGACATGTTAGAATTTAGTAAGATAAGTAAATAATAAAATGCAAAGTAGGAGAACTCCTGACTAGGATGATGTAAGTTCAAAAGTAATTGTGAAATGTTAGAATTAAAAGTGGACTAAGTAAAATTAAAAGTAATGGGAACCAGCTCTTACTTTGTTTGATGGAATAATACTGGTTTATCTTAACTACAAGGCCACAGGACTTTATTTTTGGCCTTTCCTTTGATTCTAAAATGCTATTTTGTTTTACTCGGCTACAGCTCATTATAGACGGTTGTGAGCCACCATGTGGTTGCTGGGAATTGAACCCAGAGCCTGTGGAAGAACAGTCAGTACTCTTAACCTCTGAGCCATCTCTTCAGCCCCCAGTGAATATATTCTTTACAGACAATTAAGCATTGGTTTGTCCACTTAGACTGTTCATTTGATATTTTAAATTTTGCTGCTTGGGAAACTTGCGCCTATGTCAGTGCATAGACACAACGACTTAGGTAATGATTTTAGGTTTAATATGTACCTGATATATACTGTGCCCATTTCATTTTTTCTTTAAAGTGTTTACTTAAGTTTCAGTAAAGAGGAACTTGACTTTTAGTGAGTTTCTTACTCAGGAAGTGCTTCTGAATCATTGAAATTTCATACATAAATTCTTGAAGTTACATGGTGTGTACTACCTTCTTTCTGAGTATAATTGGAACCACAAAGAATTGGTGGAAGATTGCTTAATTATTGGATATTTTTTCTTTTACATTTTTTTAAAGATTTATTTATTTATGCATTGTTCTGCCATATACACCAGAAGAGGGCACCAGGTCTCACTATAGATGGTCATGAGCCACCATGTGGTTGCTGGGATTTGAACTCAGGACCTCTGGAAGAGCAGCCAGTGCTCTTAACCTCTGAGCCATCTCTCCAGCCCTAATTACTGGATTTAAATGTGGGAGGGGAGTCATTGCCCCATTATAGTTCATGTCATCAGAAATAAGTTCCCTATCTCTTAAGTTGGATACTCAACGTACTGAAGTTTTCTTTAGTTTGAAAGGTAGATGGCAGAAAAAATTTGGGAACAATAACTTCTACTTTAGTCTGTCGCAAAACTATAGAAAGAGAATGCTATATTGTCACTAATGACTGAGCATGGTCAGCTATAACAGGAAATTGGATAAAACTATCAGATAAAACTATAAGGGTTATTGTTTCAACTTCACATTTTTATATCCTTTCATACTATAATAGTTCATGTATAAAATCTTTCCTCAAGAGCTTTGTGGTTCAGTAGAATAGGGAATCATGATTAAATTATCAGAATGGTACAGTAACCAGTGCATATAGCTGTTTAAAGGAGAGGCAGCCAGCAAATTAAACTCCCTATGAAGGGCAACATAAGAAGACATAATATTCCAAATAGAGGAAGGAAGAAGAGAGAGAGGGAGTGTGAAAGTTGCACTTCCTTTATGACACTGTATTGTAGAGAATGAAGCAGAGAGTACGTGATGGTGTTTTTTAAATGATAACTTTGGCATTAGGGTATAGGAGTAAACTAGAAGGTAAAGCTAGAGTGAAAGAAAGCTGTTTATAATAAGCCATTGCCATTATATATAGGCAAAAGATAAATAATGCAATTTTGAGCTAAGTTTGGAAGAAAATTTATGCAAGAATTTCGAGTCCCAGTTGAAAATTAAATTGTAGCAAATATGTTCTGCCTCTTAAAGGTACTTTTATTATTTCTTGAAATAGGTACAATTATGTAGCCTTTGTTAAAAACACTTTCACATATGTAATAATTTGCTTTTTAATTTATAGCTGAGTCCTTTTTTTTTCCCTAACATTCATTGTGTGTGCATGCATGTACATACATACATGTTATGACGTGAATGGAAAGTCGTGGAAGTCACAGGACAACATTGAAGTCAGTTCTCTCTCGCTGCCTTTTACATGGGTTCCAAGAACTAGACTCAGGTTACCAGGCTTGTGTGGCCAGCACCTTTTTTGGTTTAGCCATATCATTAGCCTCTTTTTAATTTTTGAGGATTTCGATTGAGGACCTTAGTATTTCTGGGTTTTGTGTTTCTCCCTCAGAATTCTTGGGTAATGGATTTATGGTGCTTATTACTTTTGTTTCTTCATTAGTATGAACTTAATTGGGAGGTGCAATAATTTAAATTTCTTCATTGTGGTGTAGCAATAGTTCATTAGAAAAATGGACTTTTTTTCTTAAAGAATTTAATCTTGACATTAAATCTATTTTTCTCTTCACAGAATGACAGCCCATATCAAGGTGGTGTATTCTTTTTGACAATTCATTTTCCTACAGACTATCCCTTCAAACCACCTAAGGCAAGTATTGTCTCTCCAAAATCTATTTATGAATTGTTTTAGAAGAATAACATATTCGTGAAAGTTTAGGTTTCTGTGTAAATGAGGCTTAAGCTTATATAGTGAATAAAAATAATTGAGCTGCATTTATATAGATATTCCTGTTAGACAATTCTGGAACTTTTCCATCCACTTTAAGAGCTAAGGTTAACAAGTTTACCACCATACTGAGGTATTACTGATATCTAACTTAGAAATTAGAGATTTGAACTCTGTAAATGTAGTTAAGATTTGCCTTTTTGAAGTTGTAAGACTCAAGTGTGTCTGTGCTTACACTAAGTGGCAGTCTAGTAAATCGTAGAATTGGCTTGCCTTAAGTATATGTTCCAGTTGCTTAATGTACTTTAGGTGACTGACAGTGTTTAAGTTGCTGGATCCAGGACACAACACCTTTGTCTTTGTATTCTATAGCCTAAAGCAGAGTGATGAGTTCAGAGGATATGGTCCTTGACTTTTCAGAACTATTAGCTCAAATTCATGCTATATGAATTACTAGAAAATAAATGTGCATTAAATTGCCATATTTTTTTTAGCAATCTTTAGTCATGTTAAAAGTACATTATAGCTGGAAAGATGGCTCAGAAGTTAAGAGCACTGACTGCTCTTGCAGAAAACCTGGGTCCAGTTCCCGGGACACACATAGTCTGTAACTCTAGTTCCACCACACATGAAAGTGATTGTACATACTTGGAGATATAACACCCATACTAATAAAATTTTAAAAAGTACATTGTAATAGTTTTGATATAAAGTTCATCTCTTAGTTTGTTGTGTCTGCAGTTTAAAATACAATTTAAAATATACCTGTATAATTTGTGTATGCTAAATGCCCTTTTACATGTTATCCTTCACACGTTACAACACTGTTAACCTTCGCATCTTAGTTAGACTTTTTTTTTCCCTGAGGGAGATGCTGACTTTTATAAATTAGCTTTTATTACCTAAAATAATTGGTTTTGTTGAAATTTTCATTATTCCCCCTCCCCTTAAGTACCCTTAAGTCTAGGGTACTTGTGTATTTGAAAAAGCTGTCTAAAGGTTGTATTGTATGTTTGTTTTTTGGTTTTTTAGGTTGCATTTACAACAAGAATTTATCATCCAAATATTAACAGTAATGGCAGCATTTGTCTTGATATTCTAAGATCACAGTGGTCTCCTGCTTTAACTATTTCTAAAGGTAAAATAAGAGTTTCGGTGCAATCGTTTTCAGCTCCTAATTTTCTAACAGTTAAGGGCCTTTATTCTTGAATTCTGCTTGGATAAATGTTCTTATTGTGCCAACATTTTAATAAGGTTGCTTGCAAGGTGGAGATACAGCTCAGTTGGTATATGAGTGCTTGCCTAGCATTTTTTTTCTGTTTTTTTAATTAATTTTTTATTAATTGCACTTTATTCACTTTGTGTCCTCCCTGTAGCTCTCTTCCTCCCCCTTCTCCACACATACCCCTCTTCAAGTCCACTGATAGGGGAGGTCTTTTCCTTCTTTCTGATCCTAGTCTATTAAGTCTCATCAGGAGTGGCTACATCGTCCTCTGTGGCCTGGTAAGGCTGCTCCCCCCTCAGGGTGAGGTGATCAAAGAGCCAATCAGTTCACGTCAGAGACAGTCTCTGTTTCCATTACTGTGGAACCCACTTGAAGGAAATTTTTTTTTTTTTCCAAAAGATGTTTTATCTTTTCATATAATAGCAAAGTTAACTTTTAGTGTGTGTGTGGTGCACACAAAAGCCGGAGGTAGAGGTGTGTCTTCTCTATTTAATTAGGACAGGTTCTGTCATTGGATCAGAAGTTCACAATAACTCTTGTCTGCCTATCCATCCAACAGTGCTAGGATACAAGCATATGCAACCAGCTGTTCCCAGCTTTTTACATGAATGGATGAATATTTGAACTCAGTTCTTTACTTTTATATATTCAGAGCTCTTACTGTGCCATTAGGCTTCCAAATTAATTTTAATAAACTTTGTTCTTTTGGAACTAAACTGTTCAGTTGTCATTGTGTGAGTGATAGTGTGCACAAGAATGCAGATGATCTTGGAATCTAGAAGAAAATGCCAAATCCCCAGGAGCTTTAGTTAACAGGCACTTGTGAGGACACCAAGAATGGGTGTCTGGAAACCAGTGTCCTCTAGAACAGTGTGTGTCCGTAACTGTTTGGGCTATCTGTTTAGCCCCTTCTAAATGCCTTTTTAGCAAAAATAGGGTAATAAAGCCAGACATGATACAGCTTTTAAATCTGAAAAACTTTCTACTCTAGCAAACAACTGGTGTAGATTTTCTGTATCTCTTTTTTAACATATCTTTAGTTGGGTGTTAGCTATATAGTCTTTTACCCCTAACAAGTTCGCAGGTCTCCAGGGATACCCTAGATGGTGACAGTTCCTCCTTGTCAGCTGCTGGTTTCTGAATGACAAGTAGTTTTTGACATTCCGTTCTGCAGATTAAGCTCTTGCAAAATGTTTTAACGATGAGACTCTGCCTTTTAGTGAATTTATAGGCTCGAGTATTAGCTTAATATTATGTTAGTCATTTTTAATGCCAGCAATGTCTAAAACTTAGGTGGTTTTTTACCAAAATGTTTTATAATATGTCAGTTTGGTAATTAGAGAGCAAAGCAGGTATGTTCTATTGTGCACATCACACAAGCATTTCCCCATGTGCTTGCTAATATGCTTTTGAATCTGGGGGATTTCGTAGTTTTTTTTTTCCATTTTTTAAGAGTTTTTCAGTTTGTGGACTGGTTTTTTTTTTTTTTTAATCTTTGAAAATCTAATCTCTTTAAATAGTGTTTCTCTCATAATCTAAATGCAAGATTTCTAACTTTGCCCCTTGCTGGGGTGTACTCTTAACTCTGAATTGTATTTCTGTAAATGCAGGCTGAGTTGATGGATGTTCTTACGGTAACCTGCTTTTTGACAGATTTATAAGCAAGTCAGAATTTTTTACCTTTTTCTGAGTTACTGTATTGTACAGTTTTATTTGTGCCCGCTCATTTGAATTTGACATTGTGTTTGTTGCTGTCACCATATATGTTTGGCTTGTATGATAGTTACTGTAGTCTCATGCTGTTTATTTTTATTCACCCAGTGGTTGTTCAGACCATCTCAGACACTTACATGCAGTATAATCTTGTGTTGATATATACCTAGATTTTAACAGGCATTCAAAAAATATCTTTATTATTGTTGTTGTTCGGTACTTAACATTTTCTTTGTATTGAACAGACCAGAGTAATAACTAGGTAGAACTGAAGGTTTACCGAGTGCTACAGAAGTACTGTCATTTTTCACAAGTTTCTGGGAACAGTGTTTTTTACTTCTGATTCATGGAAATAAAGCTTAAAGCTTTTAGTGGAGCAGCTCTCATAGTTTTTCTGAGAAACCTTTTCTAAGGTAGAGCAAAGAGTGAGTGGGTCTCTTTGGTTTTATGTTTGTGGTGTTTATTTTGGCAGTCTTGACTCTTAACTAGCACTAAAGTTTTTAAGTTCTAATATTTGCTTATCCAAACACCTAAAATTGGATGGTTTTTTTTTTTCTTACAGTTCTTTTATCCATTTGTTCACTGCTATGTGATCCAAATCCAGATGACCCCCTAGTGCCAGAGATTGCACGGATCTATAAAACAGACAGAGATAAGTAAGTATGCAATTGTTCAATGAATAACTAAACAGTGGTTTTATTTAATGAGTTGGGCTTATTTCTGCTGAAATTTGTGACAGTACCTTTTGTTTCTGGTAAGCTAGTTACTAAAGTACAATTAAAAGCAGAAAAGCCAGCATAATGGCTGAGGCTGGAGCATTAGAAGTTTGAAGCTGGTCTACCTAATTAGATCATGCCAGATAAATGATTTAAGCATATGGAACAGTGATTAGCTCCTTTGAAATGTTCGTTTTCTAATGTGTTAAACACTTGCTTAATTATTGAATTTTGGGAAATAAACCCAAGTATCTTTCTTAAAAAATTGGTACTAATATAAAAATGGTCTAAATCTATCAAATATTGAGTTATCTCTATGTTCAGCTTAACCATTTAACTTTCGTATGTTGTAATTAATGCTAAGTGTGCTTGTTCAATTAGGTACAATAGGTTAGCAAGAGAGTGGACAGAGAAATACGCTATGTTGTAGGGTAAGAGGATCTGCACTCTATGGTGCGCTTATTTATGGTACTGCCAGCACTCAAGTGCTGCATGCTTTCCAGCACTGTGTTAACTAACCGAAGGTAACAGATTGGCAGTGTTTTGAAAACTACTTAACTGCTTGATCTCTGTTTTAGTGTGAAAATACATACTCAGTCTTCACTACTGCTTGAGATTATTCTTGCATGGCAAAGCAGTTATATATCTTTAGTAAGAAGTAGAAATGTAAGAGTATCTTTATTCTTTATTAAATTACCATGTTTAAAAAAATGTGTCAATACTATGGAATGTGGTGGTTTTACTCAGGTTTTTCCAGAAAGGTAGTAGTAATACAAAGGGAAACACTTAAACCTTGGCATCCAAACTGAATGTTCATTACTGACTGACAAGCATGCATTAGCTGTATTTTGTGGCTCTTTGTATGCTAAATAAGTGCTGGCTGTTTGAAGAGGGTTTTCTAAATGCTATAACTCTGAATTGATATTTTTTGTTTTTAAATATGTTGAGCTGTAGGAAAAAAATAGCTGAACTGTATATATGTGGCTTGAAATGAAACTAGTAATATTTTTTTCCTGTTAAGTTTTCTACTATTCTTTATATGCTCATTTCTTAAGGTATTATCACTTTTTTGGTTGGGGTAAATAAAGTAGCCTGTATGATAGAAATGTACTGTATTGGTGGTTGTCTTCAGTATTAACCTGCCTCTCCAATGAGTTAACATGTTCATCTTTTTTACAAAATGTGGTTGCACTCCTAGAGATCCCCATCTTCATCAGGACTCAGTGGAGAGTAGCCAGCATCACAGCTACCACACCTTTATTTACAATAACAACCATTCACACCTGCTTCTTGAAATTTACTGTTTTTAGACTGGTATGGTGGCTCTTGCCTTTAATCCCAGCACTCAAGGAGAAGTGGTTGGATCTCTTGAGTTCAAGGCCAGTCTGGTTTATTTACAAAGCAAGTCTAGGACAGCCAAGGCTACACAGAGAAACCCTGTCTTGAGAAAGCAAAAGGGAAAGAAAGAAAATTAGTCTTTATTCTTTCAATGTCTTATACTTTTGCCTGAGTTTAAAACGCATTTTCAGTACCCAGCTATTCCATCTAGTGTTCAGATTCAATTTTTCAGTAACAGTATATGCATAGTTCTAGCATTGGCTGAAATTTTTATTGAGAGGCAACATGTGCATATATTCTCTTCTGACAGTTAGTAAGCTGTAAAATAGTTTTAGTCTGTTTTAAATGTAAATTGTCAGCCGGGTGCACTGGGAGGCAGATGCAGGCAGATCAGAGTTCATAGACAGCCAAGGCTACATAATAAGGAAACCCTGTCTTGAAAACAATAATAATAATTGACAGAATGTACAACCAACTTGAAAGTTTGGTAGAATCCTACCCATTGAGATATGTGGAGAGGTCTTTGTTTAACACTTTAAATCTCAGCACCACTTTTGTTCATTAAATAATACTTTCATGGCTCTTACTTTCCACACTGCTTTAAGTGCCAGTGCTGCTGTTTATATCACTTGTTGATTTTTATTCTGCTCATAGCCATTACAGGTGTAAGACAAATTCTCAGGTTAAACAGAAATATTTTCCTTGCCTTATTAGTATAGTATAATAATATAATGGTGTATTATTATACTATTAATACATTTTTAATTTTATATTTTAAATAGATTATTTGTTTTATTTACAGGTACAACAGAATATCTCGGGAATGGACTCAGAAGTATGCCATGTGATGCTACCTTAAAGTCAGAATAACCTGCATTATAGCTGGAATAAACTTTAAATTACTGTTCCTTTTTTGATTTTCTTATCCGGCTGCTCCCCTATCAGACCTCATCTTTTTTAATTTTATTTTTTGTTTACCTCCCTTCATTCATTCACATGCTCATCTGAGAAGACTTAAGTTCTTCCAGCTTTGGACAATAACTGCTTTTAGAAACTGTAAAGTAGTTACAAGAGAACAGTTGCCCAAGATTCAGAAATTTTTTTAAAACTGGAGCATGTGTATTATGTGGCCAATGTCTTCACTCTAACTTGGTTATGAGACTAAACCAATCCTCACTGCTCTAACATGCTGAAGAAGCCATCTGAGGGGGAGGGAGGTGGATGCTCAGCTGTCACATCAAAGGAAGCAGCATTACTCTAGCAGCGTCCATTCTTGTTTAAGCCTTCCACTGTTAGAGATTTGAGGTTACATGATATACTTTATGCTCATAACTGATGTGGCTGGAGAATTGGTATTGAATTATAGCATCAGCAGAACAGAAAATGTGATGTATTTTATGCATGTCAATAAAGGAATGACCTGTTCTTGTTCTACAGAGAATGGAAATTGGAAGTCAAACACCCTTTGTATTCCAAAATAGGGTCTCAAAACATTTTGTAATTTTCATTTAAATTGTTAGGAGGCTTGGAGCTATTAGTTAATCTATCTTCCAATACTGTTTAATATAGCACTGAATAAATGATGCGAGTTGTCAATGGATGAGTGATCAACTAATAGCTCTCCTAGTAATTGATTTATTTTTCTTCAATAAAGTTGCATAAACCAATGAGTTAGCTGCCTGGATTAATCAGTATGGGAAACAATCCTTTGTAAATGCAAAGCTGTTTTTGTATATACTGTTGGGATTTGCTTCATTGTTTGACATCAAATGATGATGTAAAGTTCAAAAGAGTTGAATATATTGCCATGTTCAGTTAAAGTGCAGTCTGTTACAGGTTGACACATTGCTTGACCTGATTTATGCAGAATTAATAAGCTATTCAATTAGTGTAGCTTTAATATGCTGCACATGATTCTGGCAGCCCTAGAGTTCATAAGTGGACTTGGGACTCAGCAGTTTTGAAACGTGTATATGGAGTTCAAGAAATTTATTTTCCAGGTGCATCCCTTCTAACTAAAATTTTCTTCATCTTGTACACTTAACAGCTGAATATATATATATATATATATATAACTTGGGAGTAATAATGGGTCAAAATTTACAAAATAAAGTACTGTTTTGGTGTGGGAGTTGTCATGAGGCTGTGTTGAAGTGACTTAACTGTGGGATACTGACTATCCATTGAGATGGGTTTGTTCAGCCATTTACATTAATGAGCATTTAAATGCAACAGATACCATTTCAGGTGACTTAACATGAATGAATAAAAAGTCAATGCTATTGGATTGTTGTTTGACAAGTGCTATCTGTGCCACTAAATCTGTAGTAATAAGGGCATTACCATTCTTCACCCTATTTCTGAACCTGTAGTTTTCACCTTTTTCTGGCTTTGATTTATCCATTGCTTTATTTCTTAGTCTTGTATTTGATTTCTAGCACATGTGATGTCTCCACTTCCACGTTTTTGCACTGCTTATATTTACGTGCAATCTTATTCCTTGTCTGCACACAGATATGGAAATCTAGAAATAAATGTAAAAGCTTAATTTTTATAAACATTTAAATATGTCATTTGGACATGATTTGTTGACTTAGGTTCTTCTCTAAACTGGAAGTGAAGTGCATGCCTTCTTAAGATGTTCTGGCTTTATTCTGTAATGAGTATTTACATTGGGAAATACCAACTCAGCTTATACAATTTTTTTTATTTTGAGTTTCTTCTCACCCCTTTCCCCATTTTACCTTTTGCTTAAAATTGTGGGTTCTTCAGGGTAGATGTCATTAAACTTTTGGGTTCAAATCAAGTGTTCCCACAAGAGTAGGAACAGTATTCTTTGGCTCTATTACAAAAAAACAATCCTTTCTGAAACTCTTGTACTCAAAACAGCTTTAGTAAGTGTATGTCTTGAAAGCCGAATATAACAAACACATTTTTATAAAGCCAGTGGATCCCTAATTGGCTTTCAAATTGATGCTTTTCTCCCCTTTGGTATTTACAGATTACTTCCTTAAACCATTGATTGTCAGAATTAATGGGTATGTCCAGTTCTTTTTATCTTTGACTTTGATGCTTTATACATTTCATATGTCGCTTCTAAGGGAATAAGCCATAGAGGCTTCTCCAGGTTTAAGAGAACAGTAGAGTACCTGGAAAACCAACATTCTGAATGTATGGACACTGGACACTTTGGGATCACCCATGATGAGATTTTTTCAAAAGAATCCAAGAATTTGCTCTCCTTTTTACACTACCCAGTACCATGTGGCATCACTAGTGCCAGGTATAGGACAAAAGTGAGTATTAGGCCGAATGTTGATGTAGACTATTTGTGTCCTATACCTTTTAATGCATAAATTTAAAAAAATTTAAACTTTAGAGTCCAGTTGGCCTGTTAATGGTAAATTTCCTTTTGACTGTTTTTCTTGGGCAGGATTGCAATGTGATAATCAGATCTTTTTTTTTAACTGACTAGTTTGTTTCTTTGTGTGGGTGTGCTCACATTTAAAAGTATGAACCACAGTTAACTAGTGGTCTCAGGGGTAGTGAAACACTCACTTTATTTTAATGGGTTAGTTGAAGTATACTTAAAACACTGATCATGCTGTGTTCGTGATTTTTGGGGGGTGGGGATTACTAAAATTAGTCATGTTTTGTGTTGACATAACAAAACTGTTCAATGACTGTTGGTTACACTTTTAAGTGAATTTGTCTTTTATGAGGAACCCAGTGCAAGTCACTAAATGTTGTCTAATAGTGACATCTGCATAAGACTTGTAATAGCTGAAGTAATTGAGCTTAAAGGAATTGTTACCATTAAAGTCTGTGTTTAAACACACTTTGGTCTTATTCGGTAATTCCAGCTAACATGAAGTCTGCACTTGGATTTAATAATACGAGCTTGAGTTTTGAATGTAACATTGGAGCAGCTATTATAAAGAAACTGGTGTAGGGAGGATTAGAATGGTGATTTTCAAAGTGATTCAAAACCAGTCATTTGGGATGTTTTAGAATACAAAGCCAGTAGGTCCTGCCCCGACTTGTTTAAAAACTGAAATGTGGAGCCTAATACCTTGTAAAGACCAACGAGTGACTCAAAGACTGGCTCTAGATACTTGCAGCTAGAGAACATGCTACCTGACTTCTCACAGTGGAGGTTAAGGTTTGAAGATGCTTGTTTTTGAGCTTATGAGATGTACTTTAAGGCAGAACAGTTTCCTCAGTGCATTGAGAAAATCAATGGTAAACATTTGGAAACGGCTTTTGGCAGCAAATGCAGAGTGCGGTATTGCTTAGACAAGGAAAATGTGAGCCTGGCCACCACTTGCCCTCTTCCTTGCTACTTTAGGACCTTAGCCTTATTTTCTTTAATGATTAACTCAGACGCACAGTTTACGCTGGCCTTTTCCCCCCGTTTTGTTGTTTTTTTGTTGTTTTGAGAAAGGGTTTCTCTGTGTTCTTGGCTGTCATAGAACTCACTCTAGACCAAACTGGCCTTGAACTCTAGAGGTCAACCATACTCTGCGTCCAGAGCACTGAGATTAAAGGTCACCACCTGGCTTCAATTTTTCCTTTTTCTTCCTGAGACAGGGTTTCTGTGTGTAGCTTTGGCTGTTGTGGCTATGTAGGCTGGCCTCAAACTTAGATCTACCTGCCTCTGCCTCTCCCAGTGCTAGGGTTAATTTCTAATTAACACAACTAAACAAGTAACTTTTGGTGCCCTAGGAGCTTAAAAGCAGAGGGCTTGCTGTTCTTATCCTGTTCTTATCACTTGTCTTCCTGTTGTCATACACCTGGCTATCTAGAGAGCATCTTTAGAATGTAGAATGCTTCACATTCTCTGGAGACAAAACTGCCTCTTGTCCTCAAATGTGAGTACCCATCTCTACTGACCCAAAATAGGTGTCTTGACTTCCGAATAAGAAATGATTGTTATGCCATAAACCGTCCTAACAATGTGATATAAAGCGTTACTTAAATTTTTTTGGATTATTAAAACCCATCTCATGTACAATATTGGCCAATGGTGCCATGCCATGGTTTTGGTTTGAGGCAGTCTTACTGTGTAGCTTGGAGTACCCTTAAGTAGAAACGGCTGGCCACAAATTTATAGACATGCCTGCCTTTTCCTATGGTTAAAGGCACGTACCACCATGCTTACCCTAGTCATGGTTTTCCATCCTAGTAAAAGTGAGTTATTACATTTTTAACTTGTATCTTTGTTCCACCTCTATCGCTATTCTTTCAGTTCACCCAGGTGCTTGCAGATACATAATGGGCTTTCTTCAGACAATACTTTTAGGCCACATGCTGTATGCCTTTTTTTATGGTATATCTCTAGTGACAATGGCATTTTTGGAGCATTCCATTTTCTACAATGTATCAATTATATAGAGTGCATTGGGACTACTGCTCTTTAGTGCATACTTGATCTTGTTTTGATTTATTCTTGAATGTAAACTTCATGAGGGAAGGTTTTGTCTTTG
This sequence comes from Psammomys obesus, assembly GCF_907164565.1. Lineage (NCBI taxonomy): Eukaryota > Metazoa > Chordata > Mammalia > Rodentia > Muridae > Psammomys > Psammomys obesus. The sequence goes on from NW_026596095.1 coordinate 22,583,181, forward strand.
TATTGAATGACTGCATTTTCTTAGGTAGCAGTTGCACACAGATAAGTTTGTGGTTAGTCTCTATAAATTTCTAGCAACTGCACTATTACAGTACAGAAAATTTTAACCTTTACTGTCTAGAATACCTTATTCTCAGCCCAATGTTTTTTTTTTACTTAATTCTGAGTTATGAGTATATAGGTGTATATATCTTCCTTTTAAATGTTTTTGGAAGAGGAGCATATTGAAGTGGTTTATTTTGTGTTCATCAATCTTAGGTATAGTGATTACATGAAAAGCATCTTCAGTGTTAAGAGTTTTAGTTGAAGTTTTTAATTTTTGGAATCATCAATGAAGAGTAGGTTACTCATAAATACAAGATAAAAATGGCATAAATATATTTACGGTCAGAAGTTGTTGGAAATCTTTGCTTTGGTCCCAAGTCACATTTCCTAAGCAGTTTAACACAAGTTGACAAGTGAAACAGTAAAAGTCAAACGTTCCAACACAAACTGAACTGATGCTTACATGCTAAATAGTGGTAGAATAATGTTGAACGCCTGTTTTTCTGTGCTGCTGGTTGAGATGTAGGTTTTCTAGGAAGCCTGGGTCTGTAAGAGTAGAAAACTGTACAGTAGATAAATTTTACAGGCTAAGTATCATTTGCTGTTTTTGTGGCCTGCTGCTATGTGCAGTGCATGTTATTCAGAACCAGCGTGAAGTGCAGAGTGACTTGGGAGAGTGCTGCCAAAAACACTCAGATTACTTCCAGCACATCTACATTAAAGAAAAAAAAATTAGTCTTTTAAATGGGAAGAAATTGTTTCTCAAGTGACGTGTGGGAGTCCCTAGAGAATTCTTTAAAAAAAAAACAAAGCTTTGGACTGCTTTTTTTGATTGCATTTTGTATATGTTTACTGTTCATCTTGTTTATGGCCCCTGTATTTGCTTACCACGTGGGGTTGTGACTCAGTTTGAGTCTCAGCTCTAGAGTACTGTAGATTATGTCACAGCAGAGTACATTTTCTTAGTACAGATAATTACAAACTGGACAGTTCTGTAAACACTTGGGAAGAACTTTAAAGTGTCATACTGTCTTCTGTGAACTCATCCTTGATACAATTAGTCTTTTACCATCAACTTTGCCATCATGGTCAAAACTCCAAGAGGAAATAAGAATTTATAGTAAGACTTAGGTAAAGATTTGTAGCCAAAATAGGTGGTCCTAAAAAACTCGAGAGAATTTAAAGTGGTTCCAAATCAATGGAACATCCAAAATAAAGAGAACCTTGAGCCTCATGGTGGTTCATCCTTTAATCATTTCAGGGAGGCAAATGGCAGGCGGATCACTGAGTTTGAGGCCAGCTTGGTCTGTAAAGAATAGTCAAGGTTACACAGAGAAACCCTGTCTTTGGGTTGGGGGTGGGGGAGGGAAGTACCTTGCAGGAATTTGGTAGCCAATAAACAGACTTAAAATAAGTGAATAGCCTATGAATGAGGAAAGTGGTGCAACTTTTCAAATACTAAAGCTGTCACCAGGCTGGAGAAATGGCTCAGCACTTAAAGCACCTCCTCTAGAAGACCCAGGAGTTAGTCCCAGCAACCACAACTAATAACATTGAGTGCTTTGACCCCCTCTTCTGGCCCCAGTCAGTACTTGTGCAGGCGTAGCATATACGCATACAACACACATCTACACACACACAAAAAAAAAAAAACTCAAATGGGAGAAATTGTTTCCAAGTAGTATGTGTGGGAGCTCCTAGAGACTTCATGTACACACCACTAAGTTACAGGATATGAAACCAAAGTTTTATAACAAAAGTAAAATGTTAATTATAATGGCTTCAAAAATTTTTTTGAGAATAAGTTTTCACAGGTATGTGAAACTTGCACACTGAAACGAGACCATTTCCTGAGTCCTGGTGAGCCCAAGTGTGGAAATCTTGTGTATATATATATATATTAGATTTGTGCTGTTGAGGTAATATGATCAAAACAACGTAGATTCAGTTGCTATTCCTGTCAAAGTCCAAGTTCTCTTGGACTTTAAATTTTTACATGAGATTGCAAGGTACAAAGGCAAAAGATTCTAACTTTGCAGTCTCTAGACTTAACTACAAGCTAACAAAGCCACACTAGCCAAATGGTGTACTGGGGCAGGGGGAAGCAAAGGTTTTTGAAATAGAAATGGAGAACCATGCATTTCTGGTCAATTCACATTTCACATGACAGCAAAACTATTCATCCAAAAAAGTACTGAGACAGCCATGTAAATAAAAATATTCTTGGACCTCTGAAAAATGTACAGAATGAAAACCATTTACAAACTTTATAAGGACCTAAAAATTCAAAAATATGAAGAAATTGTAGAAGTAACCCTATTAAACAGTAGTCAAAAAAGTAGAAAATGTTTCTCTAAAGAAAATATGCAAATGGCAAACAAGCACATGAATATTAACATTATTAATATCAGTGAAATGGTAAAAGTCACAATGAGGTGTTGCTTTCTACTGATTAAGATGACTAATTGTGGGATTGGAGAGATTCCTCAGCAGTTAAGAGTCTTGGCTGCTCTCGCAGAGGAATCAGGTTTGATTCCCTGAACCCACAAAGCAGTGCACAATTGACTATAACTCGAGTCCAAGAGGGATATGATGCCTTCTAGACTTTAACCCTAACCCCATGTGGTACAGACATAACATCTATACACACATTTTTTTTTTTTTTTGTGCCCACATTTTTTTTTTTTTTAAATGGAGAATTATTTTGCTGCAGATTTGAAGAAACAAACTTGGGCTTTTCTGATAGGAGTTTAAGAGGTTCAGCACCTGTGAGAGGAGTTTGGCAGTTCCTCAGAAGTTGACAGGCCAAGGGTGCAGCTGAAGTAGCCCAACACTTGCCTCACATGCAGCAGCCCTGGATGCCTCAGGAATCCATTCCTAAATACATGTATAAGAGTAATGAAAACAAGCATTTAAACAAATGGAAATGTATATGCAGATGTACATTTTTTCATAATTAGAAACATTTGAGTTTTATATTTTTGAATAATTATTCAGTCATAAAATACATGCTAGAATGTGGCTAGATCTTAAAATCATTAAGAAAACAAAAGTAAACATAAAGACACCATATTATACGAACAACCAGAATAGTTAAACCTAGAGAAACAGCATACTAATGTGTACCCAGAAGGAAGGAAGGAAGAATGGAAATTATTGCCTACTAAGAACAGGGGTCTCTGAAAATGTCCCAAGTAATGGCCATGGAACATTTTAAACACTCTATAATTACCCTGTATAATCTTGAATGGTTAATTTTGTATCAATCTACTTTTAAAAAATGTATCAGCTCCACTTGGAAGGCAGAGGCAGGTGGATCTTTGTGAGTTCAAGGCCACCCTGATCTACAGAGTGAGTTCCAGAACAGCCAGTGCTAAAACAGAAACCCTGTCTCCAAAAAAAAAAAAGAAAGAAAGAAAGAAAGAAAGAAAGAAAAAAAGTATCAGCTCAAAAGGCTAGATAATGCCATAATATTTTAGTTTTTAGGTTCTGTTATGAATTCTTTACATATGTCAACATTTTAAAAATTCATTTTAAAAATACTTAGATTTATATGTATGAGTGTTTTCACATTGGTATATTCACCACACATGTGCCTGTGCCCAGGTCAGAAAAGATCCCTTGGAACTGCAGATTGAACGGTTGTGAGCCCACCGTATGGGTGTTTGGAACTGAATCCAGGTCCCCTGGAAGAGCAACTACTGTTCTTAACTACTAAGCCATCTCTCCAGCCCTATAAATCAAGTTTAAAATCTAGTAACTTGTACATTTATTATTTATGATTATATCACTGTCCCTATATTTTAGGTGTAAAAACTAGAGGGAAAAGAGGCTAATACTCACCTAATGGCAGAGATTAAGCTTTTTTTGTTGTTATTTTGTTTTTGGTTGATTGGTTGGTTTTTTTGAAACAGGGTTTCTCTGTGTAGCTTTGGCTGTCCTGGACTTGCTTTGTAAACCAGGCTGGCCTCGAACTCACAGAGATCCACCTGCCTCTGCCTCCCTGAGTGCTGGAATTACAGGTGTGTGTCACCACTGTGCCTGGCAGAGATTACGATTTAAATGGAGATATTCACTTTCTACCATCTAACCATTATGGTATAGATATGAGGGAAACTTAAACTCTAACCAGAGGGTTGGGGAGATAGATCAGTCGAGTGCTTGCCACACAAACATGAAAATCTGAGTTCAATTCCCAGAACACATGTAAAAAGCCTCATGTGGTGGTACATGCCTATAATCTCAGTGCTGGGGAATTGGAGACTGATGGTCCCTGGACTTGCTAACCATAAGACAGCAAGTGCCAGGGCCCCTTCTCAATAAAGATGGATGACTCCTGAGAGAGAGCTACACCTGAGGCCCTCCTGTGGCCTGCTCACACACATGCAAATGTATTTGTGTACAAGTGCCTCTACACACATGCACACTCATCTACGCTCTCAACACAAATATAGAAATAATGAACAAGATACTAGTAAAATGCCAATAAAACCTATTAACTACTAGAGGTTAAAGAGAATAATCCTATAAGATACGCTTAATGGTCTAGTAGGTGGTCTAGTAGGTATAATTCATTAAAGGATTAGAGCTTAAATATATAAAGAAATAATTCTGAGTACAAGAGATGAAAAAAGGCTTTAAGAAACATGAAAATAATCCCAGCACTCTGGGAAGTGGAGGCAGGTAGATCTCTGTGAGTTCAAGGCCAGCCTGGTTTACAAATCAAGTCCAAGACAACCAAGGTTACACAGAAAAACTCTGTTCCAAAAAAACAAAACAGAAAGAAAGAAACATGAAGATAGACATAATGGTTCTACCACTTTTTTTTATTTCGAGACAGGATCTTTCCATATAGCCTTGGCTATCCTGAAACTATGTAGATCAGGCTGGCCTTGAACTCAGAGTGCTAGGATCAAAGGTGTGCACCACCAAGCCCAGCTCTTTAAGAGTTTATCTTTAAAGTCAGAGTGCTGTTGGACTTCCTTAATAAAAGATATTGGAGGGATCCTGCAGGCACAGGTTTCTCTTGAGATTGCTGGCGTAGGGCTGAGTGTTGGTTGGCAGGAGTATGAAGCCAGTGTGTGTGTATGTACAAGCCCTTGCAGCCCTGGCCACAGGCCAACCTTTCTGCACCTCTTTAACAAGTTCTTGGATGGCCTACACTGAGCTGCCGGTTCCCTGGGCATCCACAGCCCTAAAGTCATCTGAGCCGCAACGAACATATGCAGATTGTTTGTGCCCCAACGGGTCTAAAAGGTCTGCTCCTGCTGCAAGTTTCTGTGCAAAGAGGGCCTGAGCCTCTGGACTTTCGCAGGAGGCCTGCATTGCCAGTTGCCAGTCACCTGCTTCCCTGTTTATAATCTCAGATGCTCTGTCCATGGTACAGTAACTCCAGACTGGTTGAGGCCTGGCTAAAACCATCAAGTTAGTTTGTTTTGTTTTGTTTTTGTTTTTGTTTGTTTGTTTTGCTAGCTAACAGACTAGAGTCATGTGAAAGGATCTGACTCTATTTTTGAGTTTGTATTATTGGATACTCCCTCAGCCTGAGGTCCCATGTGGTTTCCTTTTATTATCGTGTGTTATCTTAGTTAATTTTTATATTAAAATTATTAAACTTCAGTTTAATCCACTGTGTAATTTTTACTGATTGGACTTAAATTCTTTTAGATTTTCTTTTTTTCTGAGACAGGGTTTCTCTGTGCATCCCAGACTGGCTTTGTAGACCAGGTTGGCCTTGAACTCACATTGCTCCACCTGTCTCAGCCTCCCAGAGAACTAGGACTAAAGGTGTGCGCCCACACGCCTAGCTTGGACTTACACTTTCTTTTTTAGGTTTATTTATCTATCTATCTATCTATCTATCTATCTATCTATCTATCTATTTATTTATTTATTTTTATGAGTGCTGTATCTGCATTTACACCTGCAGCCAGAGCCAGTATGTGGTTGCCGGGAATTGAACTCAGGATTTCTGGAAGAACAGACAGTGCTCTTAACCACTGAGCCATTGCTCCAGCCTGGCCTTACACTCTTAAAAAGAAAATAATAATAATAATGTGGGAATGCAGCAAAAGCAAGTTTTGAAAATTTAGAGAAAAGGGCTCTTTTTTTCCAAAATAGAATTTATAGAAATTAAAGATTAAGTAAACCAGCTTGAAGCTCAAATAGAAAGAATAAAATAGCAGTGCCTTGAGACATTGTGTGAATAGGAAAGAAAAAATTTAAAGCGAGTAGATAAAAACTAGTAAATTATCTACCAAAAAAGGGGGGGGGGGGCATTCACTTAAGAGCAAAAGCAAAAGATTTGGAGAATGGTTTAGCAAGTAAAGGCACTGCAAGTACCTAAATAAATCCTACATGGAGTAGAAATTTGTGTAATCAAACACAGGGCTGGAGATATGGCTCAACAGATAAGAACACTGGCTGCTCTTCCAGAGGACCCAGGTTCGATTTCAAGCAATCACAACCATCTGTAACTTCAGTTTCAAGGTATTCTGGTTTCTGAACTCAGAGTGCAATACACTTATACACAGACATAGATATGCAGGGAAAACACTCATGCGGCATCGTGTGTGTGTGTGTGTGTGTGTGTGTGTGTGTGTGTGTGTGTACCTCCTCAAAAAAGAACTCAAACAGCTGAAGATGATGTACAGCTGTGCCTCTGCCCCTCACCAATGACAAAATTAGAAATCTGAAATACCTCAAAGTAAAGAAAGTGAGAAATTTAAAATTAACTATGAAACAATGTTTTCTGTGATTAAAGAAAGTACCATGTAGCTCCATGCTTGTCTAACATTAATTTAAAATGCTAGAACTAAACAAAAAGGTATAAACTGAGGAGAGGCATAAAATAGCAATTAAGAGTTTTAAGGCCATTTGGGGTGGGTAAAGATGACAAATGTTAGAATCCAGTAAGGTAGGTAGGCCTGTTCAAATGCATTGTGTGGAAACCAGAAGTGTAGATTGGAGACAGATGCTTACCAGATGTGCATCAGGCTGTGTGTTAGAGCCCTAGCACTGAAGTGCAGAACATAGTTCAGGGACAGATTCCACCTTCTCTGGGAATTCCAGTGACGAATGAGGGACGAAGAATGTGGCAGATTTATCTACAAAACACAACACTGGCTTCGGAAAGGCCGGCCAACAATAGTTGAATTTGGGGGTGAATGTCTAACAGGAGCAGGATATTCACATAGGCTCAGACTATCATCCCATACCCCAATATTTGCTACTTACAAAGCAGGAAACTGCAGCTTCCTCTGGAGACACCTGGCAGAGATTACCTTGATCATGCAAGCAAGGTTACTGTGCATGATACACACCGATATAGTGTTCTGTATTGAAAGGGACATCTCCACTCTTAGTGTTCTCTCTATTCACATGCACATTCAACCCAATTAATCAAATTTTAGACAATCCAAGCTTTGAAAAATAACTCCCAGCATGCCTCAAAATGTTGAGTTATAAATGGAAATCTCACAAATTGGAAGGAAACAGGAATGTGATAACTAGATGGAATACAAATTCTGCATTGAATGTTACATCCCAAACAGTTGATGGAAAATGAAAATCTGGGTGTAAATTATTTGATAGTATGATATCAATATTAACTTTTAGATTTGATTAGTATTCTGGGTTTTTATAATATGTGAAGTACTAAAGAAATCTAGCTGAGCTACACAGGGGGATCTTTGCACCAATTTTATGATGTTTCTCTAAGTCCAAAAACATATGAAAATGAAAAGCTTCTTTTACAGAGAGGGAAGGAGAGCGGCAGTAGGAGTGAGGGCTGTGTGTGAGTTCAAGCATACCTATAGGACAAGCTTTAGGAGCTGATTCTCCCTTTCCACTTTTACATGGGTTTCTTTACCCACTAAGCCAGCTCCAGACCTCCAAAAAGCTTTTTTAAACTGGAAATAAAAACAAAAAAAAAAAACCCAACCAACCAACCAAACAACCAACCAAACAAAAAAAAAAAACCCAAGAGAATAAAAGATTCATAACAGCCACATTATTAGAAAAGAAAAAAAAAAAAAAAAAAGAAAAGAAATGGATAGAGGGAGCATAAAGCAGCTTGAAGAAATCAGGAAGTCTTTCTCTTTGGGTTTGGAGGGATGATTTCACAAGTAATAGAGTTGCCTTGCTATGTTTCCTGTTCAACACTTTAGGTATTTCATGCCATTCCCTTTCCCTTGCATAGGCCTCCAAGAAGCTTGCTATCAGCTGAAGATGGCTCCTCCGTAGTTCTCACAAGATTTTCTTCCTCATGTGCTGTTGTTGCTTTCAAGACTTTCATTTACCTCTGATTGTTTACAATTTGATTAAGGTATGCCGAGATATATTTGCTTAATCATTGTCATTTATTTTGCTCACTGTTCTCTGAACTTCCTGCATCTGTGATGGGTGAAATTCTCAGTCATTATTTCCTCAACATATCATGTGTTCCTTTCTGTCTTTTTCCTATGGCATCACTAATTCATGTCTGGTAGAGATTTCTGCATCACTGATTCATTTCTGGTACAGCTTCCATAGCTGCCTCACCACTCTTGGATATTCTGTCTAATTCTTTTCAGCGTGTTTATCATTTTTACTTTGGAAAGATTTTGTTGACATTTTCAAGCTCAGAAATTTTTCTCTCATCTACATTATACCTGCTGATGAGTTGACTGTACTCAAAGACAGCTTCTGTAGTGGGGGTGGTGTGAAAGTGTGTGTGTTTGTGAGTGTGTGTGTACATTTTACACATATGGAGAACAACCTTCTAGTCTTGTAATCGGGAATTGAATTCAGGCTTGGTGGCAAGTGCCCATATCCATTGCGTCATCTCACTGGCTCTTGACTGGATTTACAGTCACCTAGGAGACATGACTTTGCACAGTCTGAAAGTGTATTTCCCAAGAAGTATGGGGCAAAAAAAAAAAATCATTCTGAATGTGAGCAGCACCTTCCCAAGGGCCCGAAGTCCCGGACTGAATAAAAAGAAAGGCGGAAGCTGGGGAGCGCCAGCATTCCTGGGTCTCTGCTCTAAAATTCTCTTTGTTTTGCCTAATTTCAAGTGTGTGGGTGTTTTGCCCGCAGGTCTGTCTGTGTACTGTGTGCGTGTCTAGTGTCTGAGGAGGCCATAAGAGGGCATTGGATCTCCTGGAAGAGGACTTTCAGGCAGTTGTAAGCTACCATATAGGTCCTCTGGAAGACAGTCAGTGCTCTTGGCTGCTGAACCAGTGCTCCTGCCCCTTCACTGCTTTTTGATGTTAGGTGTCCCAGCATATGCTGCTGCCGTTCCCCATCATAAACTGTACTCTTTTAGATTTGGAGTCTTCAAGTTGCTCCTTGTCAGATACATGGTCGCAACACCTAACGCCCACTCTCAACACTCCAGATCAGAAACGAGAGTTACATTACTTCCTTAGATTTCTAAAATTATCATTTAAGTAAAAATTTTAAAAATGACTGAAATTGTGTTATTCCTTAAAATACTGTATTTGTTTTTATTTTATGTGTATGGGTATTCTGTCTGCTTGTATGTCTGTGCCCTGCAGGTATGCTTTGCACGGGAAGGCCAGAAGAGGATGTCAGATTCCTGGCGCTGGAGCTACAAATTGTTATGAGCCTCCAGGTGGGTGCTGGGACTCTAACCCAGATCGTCATGAAGAGTAGGCAGTGCTCCCGGCTACTGACCAATCTCTCCAGCCCTATTTATTTAGCCTATGGGTTTTTAAAATATGTTTTAACTGTTGTTTGGTTGCTTTGATGACACTATAATATAGACCCAGGACCTTCTAAGAGGGAAATATGCTAACACTGAGCCTAGCGTTTGTTACCCTTTTTGAGACTGGATCTTACTAAGTTGCCCACTCATGCTACAGCCAAAGTTGGCCTTCAACTGTGACCCTCCAGCTCCCCTTCTCCTGTAGCTGAGATTGCAGGCCTGCACCAATAAAATGGGACCTTTCTGGATCTTTTCTCATCTGGGTCACTTAAATGGCTTCTTGGATGTGAGCTCCTAGGTTACACTATAGCAAAAGGTTCCCTTAAGAGAGTTAGGAAGCCTGAGGGATAATAACCTATGCTTTTGTAACCACTTTGTGGTGATTGGGTTCCTTGCCTTCTGCCTGCAGTTACACACATCTGTTGATGATATCCGTTTCGATTTCATCCTTTTTCCTTAATAACACATATTAGTTTTACTTCCTTTGCTGTGATAAAATGTTGACCAGAAAGAACTTGAGGAGGGCCTTTGGGAGGGTTTGTTTGATTTATGCGTCCTCATTACTGCCCATCACTGAGGGAGGTCAGAGCAAGACCTCAGGGCAGGAACCTGGAGGTAGGAATGGAAGCCATGGGGCATGGGGGCTTCCTGGCTTGTTCTCCATAACCTACCCAGCTACTTATTGTAAAACCCAGGCCCACCCTCCCAGGGTTGGCTGGGAATTCCCACACCAGTCATTAACCAAGACAATGCTTGCCTACAGGCCAACATGATAGGAGCATTTTCTCAAGGGAGGTTTCTCTTTCCAGATGGCCCTTGCTTATGTCAATTTGACAAACAAACAAACAAACAAACAAACAAACAAAACTAGCTAGCACACTGCAGGTATTTAAAAAGTTCACTTCAGTTCAGTTTAAGATTTTAGTCTTACATATGATTGAAATATTTCTCTTCCCAACAGCCCAGCTAAAGAGAGGAGGGTTAATGGTTTCTTTTTCTATCCCTTGCTTTTCTGTAGCTGCTCTTGTTTCCGGGACCCCCTTCCTCCCAGGTGGATAACCACACTTGAAAGAAGTGTTGCTGTTCTTCCGGGGCTCCCTCAGGGGAAGACTATTCTTGCAGCTGCCTGACCTTGTCTATGTGTTCTGTGGATGACACCTCTGACCGACTTAGGGTGCCTCTGTTACTTGTTACTTCCCATGGGGGTCCTCTTAGTTTGCCACCGTTATGCATACTTGACACACCGTGTCCTAGTGGTGAGCATAGACGCTTTTATTCCTTATGATATTTGAGAGTCTAGGAACTATAGCAGGTGTCAAGCTTTAGAAACCTTACTTCACCAGGCTGGCTCTCCCTCTCCCTCCTCATTCTTGAGGGGTTTAGGAATTTTCACACTTGTGGCTTCTGGATGGGGAGTGATTTGCCAGGCTCTTTTTCTGTGTTCCTAATCTAGGTGAGCAGTTCTAATGGAGCATTTCCCACCTAAATCTACAGAGTTAGTCTTCCTTGCTATCATTACGTTAATTTTTAAAATATTTTATGTTATCATTTAATGTGAGTCTGTATCTCTTTCCCGTGTGTATGTACATGCACTACAAGCATGTCTGGCACACTCAGGAGTCTGAGAGGGTCTCAGATCCCCTAGGACTGGAGTTACAGGTTGTAAGCCACAATGTGGGTGCTGAACATTGAACCTAGGTCCTCTGCAAGAACAAGGGCTCTTGAACTTGGGCCTGGTAGAATGGATCCCACTAAGAAAGGTGGCGAAAAGAAGAGACATTCTGCCATCAACAAGGTGGTGACCTGAAAATACACTGTCAACTTTCACAAGTACATTCATGGGAGCGGGCTTCAAGAAGCACTCAAAAAGAAAAAAAAAATCTGGACATTAGTCATGAGGGAGATGGGAACTCCAGACGTGTGCATTGACAACCAGGCTCAATAGAGGCAAAGAAATAAGGAATATCCCATATTGTATGCATGTACATTTGTCCAGAAGACGAAATGAGGTTGAGGACTCAGCAAACAAGCACTACACATTGATGCCTTGTGTGCCTGTTAGCACATTCAAAAATCTAATGACGGTCAGTGTGGATGAGAGCTAGCCCTCTGAGTGCCAAATGATAACAAGACAAAGCAAAAACAGTGCTTCTAGCCACTGGGACAACTCTCCAGCCCAGCTATTATTATTTTTTGTAGCTAGGTCTCTTGTAGCACAGGCTATGTTATGTTGTGCAGGTAATTCAACTGGCCCGCTCTTAGGGACCTTTAGGGTCCTGACAACGTCCTATGTCAGTACCTGCACCCTATGACATCATCTGGGCCAGGTACTTCAGTTATAACCAGTCTGCCACTCCCAACTCTCTCTCTCTCTCTCTCTCTCTCTCTCTCTCTCTCTCTCTCGCTTCCTTGCTCCTTGCTGTTTAGGTCTTCCATCTTTCTCTGCCAAGGTGCCCCTCCCCCAATCCTTTCTCCTCTCTCTCTCTCTCTCTCTCCTTCTCTCCTCCCTATCTTTCTCCATCTCCATCTAATAAACTCCATCATATAAGATTGGTTGTGTGCATGGCATAATTTATAAATACTAACAGGCTGGCCTCAAAATCCATGTGTAGACAAGGATGGTCTTGAACTCTTGATCCTACTACCTCAGTCTCCCAAGTGCTATGATTATAGGTTACAGCCAGTCACCATTTGTCTAGACTTACCAATTGTTGGGGTACCACTACCTGCACCTGCTCCTCCCTTAATCTTTCTTTTAAACACTGTGACATCAAAACCACAGGAAACACCAACTTCAAAACCTATGCTTGCTTTTTGGTCTTGGGAAGTCTGAACTTCGACAGCGGAGCACTGCCATCTGTTCTTAAGCCTCTCTCAACTCCTTGTTTAAATGGTAGAAGATACTTCTTGATAATTTTCAAGCCTTGCTTCATACTGACTGTTTTTCAAATTCTGTTCTGTGTCCCAACATCCTGCTCTCCCCTGGGTGTGTGTGGGGGGGTGTCTTTGAAAAGAACCCGGGGGCTGACGAGACTGCGCAGCAGTTAAAGGAGAATGCCTCCAAGCCTGACACCTGAGTTCTATCCCTGGGATCCACGTGGTGGAAGATGACAGCTCCAGTAAGAACCTCTGACAGGCTGTTCTCTGACTCCCACATGCACGCTGTGGCAGGAACCCCCTCCAACCCCTCCATGAAATTAATAGGTAATAAATGTGAGATGCTTTGTTTAAAAGCATAAGAACCCAGGACGCGTCTCCCGAAAGGGTCTGCTTTTTTTTTTTTTTTTTTTTTGTAACTTCAGCGAATGGGAATTCTGTTGCTTGCCCAACCCCACAGCAGCGGAGGGGATTTCAGACTCACCTGGAGCACTAATGCAGTTTCCTGGAAGCCCCAGAGGCATCTCCACAAGGTTTAGGACACGATGCAGCCGCCCTTAACAGAGAGCACATGGGCCTCTCCGTTAACGGTTGAAGCAACCCTGCGAGTTTAGAGTTAGCACTGTTTAGTCCTAGCAGGTCGCGCATGGAGGGGGCCTTCAGCCTGCAGACCTGCAGCCTGGGACCACGTCTGCAAGTCTGCTGGCCCTGCGTGGCGGCAGACCTCACCTTGCAGAGCCAGCACACTGTTGTGGAGGCGCACCTGTGGTCTCCCAAATGCTCAGACTCGGCTTCCCAGATCTTTCTGTCGCTTTGCATCGCGCCTTTCCACTTACAAGGTGGAGCTGGAGCTGGGAGCCGAGCTTCAGGAGGGCGCAGGGCCCAGCGACCCTGGCCCTGAGCCTTGCCTAGCACCCGGGTGGCGGGTCCCGGCCGCATTCCTTCCCAGCCGGGCGCGGGGAGCGCTCAGCTGACCTGGGGGCGGGTCCGGGGCTGGGCGGGGACAGAGTGGCCAGGCCTTGCCGAGGCTGGGGCGACACTGCCGGGTCCCTGCTGCTAGCAATCAGCATGCGTCTCCACCTGCTCTTGCTGTTGGCGCTGTGCGGGCCGGGCTGCGCGGTGGCCGGTCCGAGCTTCAGCTTGAGGGGGAGCTGGCGGGTGAGCAACGGTAACGGCTCCCTGGTGCTACCCGGAACTGTCCCGGGCTGTGTGCACAGCGCCCTGCACCGGCGAGGGCTGATCCAGGTAGGGCGCGCTGCTACCCCTCCATGCGGGTCCTGCTCGGTTTGTGCTGCCGTGGGCAGTTGGGGAAGTGGCCTGGCAGTGGGGGTTCGGGCCAGCTGTGGACACCGACCCACCCTCGCTGGGCCACCGGGGACCCTGGAAGGCGGAAGTTGCCTATAGAAAACACACATTGTGTCTGCTCTCCACTTAACTGCGGTGATTCTCTGTTCAAGTGTTTGAAAAGAGGGAACCTCCTCTCTGTTTCAATCACCCGGATGCTTGCAGGAACTCGTAGTTAATCCTAGTTCGTCGACTGCAGTGTCTGACGTTTTCATTTTCGCTTTGAAGCCTTGGGGACTGAGGTTTGAAATACACGCAAGGGATAGGGGAGTGTGCTAGTAAAGTTTGGTGGTTGGTGTTCATGAAAATCCTAAATATTTGGGGGGTGTGAGTGTTTTGAGAATGAAACCCTGAGCCATGAGCATGCTAAGCACACACCGAACTACACGCCAAGTCTCAAGCCTAAATAACATGTTGATTTATTCTTTTAAATGGGGGTATATTCTTCTTAATTTAAATGTAACAGGGTTTCATTTGGATATTTTCATGTGAATGTACCATGTACTTTGCTCCTATTCACTCTGTCCGGCCTCAACTTGATCCCTCCCTCTTTCTACTTTTGTATCCTAATACATATACACATGCTTACATATATTTAAATCTAGATTCAACAGGAGTGAAAACACGCTGTAACTTTTTTCTTTTCTATTCTTTTCTTTTGAGTCTGATTTAATTTACCTAACATGATTATCGCTATTTCTATTCCATGATTATCGCTATTTCTATTCTTAAGTAGTTTTTTTAACCACATTTTATTGTCTTTGTTATTCATACCTTTTTATTTATTTATTTATCTATTTATCTATCTATTTATTTATTTAGGCTTTTTGAGGCAGGGTCTCATGTAGTTCAGGCTGGCCTTGAGCTCCCAATGTAACTGAGGATAACGTTGAACCCCTACATCTCCTGCCCTTGTCTCCCATGTGCTGGAGATACAAGTACATACCACCAAACACAGGGTAATTACATTTTTCATTAGAGTTAAATTGTGTGTGTGTGTGTGCGTGTGTGTGTGTGTGTGCGTGTGCACCACATATTGATGCTGAGCATCATCAGTCAGATTTACCTTACTTTTTGAGAGAGGGTCTTTCATGGATTGCCTGGACTAGTTAGCCACACAGTATCCACTCTCCCATTGCCAGGATTACAGATGTGATCTGAACTGAAGTTCTTGTGGGACGAGCACGTTGTCAGCTGAACCATGTCCCCAGCACCCTGCCTGCATAACTTTTAAGGCTTGCTAGGATATGAGTAAATGTGATAATCCTTTCAGGGACACACAGCTGGCGGTCAGCAGCCAGCTGACAGAGGTGCCATTCTTTTTTTTTTTTTTTGTTTCTCTGTGTAGCCTTGGCTATCCTGGAACTCACTTTGTAGATGAGGTTGGCCTCAAAAGACCTGGCTATCTCAGTCTCCTGTGTGCTGGGACTAAAGCTGTGAGCCACCACTGCCTGCTCAGGGATAAAATTCTGAAATTCTAACCCAGGCTGGCCTTGACTCCATAGCCTAGAGTCTGTCTGTACTGTGTGATAAAACTAGGGCATTTTGATAATCAGACCTTTTTCATCTATCTATCTATCTATCTATCTATCTATCTATCTATCTACCTACCTATCTATCTATCCCACACTTGAGATTGAACCTAGGGCCTTATGCATGCCTGACAAGTGCCCTATTCCTGGACTACATCCCTCCAACTCCCCACCCACACAAACTGTCTGTGACTGTTTGGATAACATTGATAGCTTCCCTTGACGCTAAGGTAGTCAAATTAGGATTATGTAACATTTCAGATCTGGTACTCATGTCTGTCTCTCTGTCTTTGTCGTTGTTGTTTTTTTTTTTAATCCTATATATCAGAAAGAAAGTAAATGTTAAAACTTAACATTGCTATAAATTACAATAAAATTACAGTGTGTTTTTTAGACAAATCTTTCTGAAACTTAAGTCGTGTGTTCATAGTAAAAAAGAAAATTTACAGGGGAAGTGAAAGGTGCCCTGTAATGTGAACGTGGAAAGGAGTGACCGGAAGTGATTGGGCACAAGGGAGGAAAGAGGAAGGGAGGCAGGGGAGAAGCGAGGAAGAGAGACAGGGGAGGTAGGAAGGGAAACAGGAGGGGAGGAGGGGAAGAGAAACGACTAAACAAATTGTTTGAAAGACATGCCAGAATGAAACCTAACCCTTTGTATGCAAATAATAAGAATTACAAAGGAAAGCACCGGTGCCTGTGGCAGGCCACAGCTTACTCTCATCTGTAGACTCTCATTTTGCCTGCTTTTACCAAAAGCGTTAAGCCAACAGGAAATCATAACAAATCAGATTATTGTCCTGCACTGTCAGGCTACATACCAAGAAAAAGCTTCTTTGCTTCTGACTGAGGACATTTGCCTGGGTTGTGAAATAACCTTGTAAAGAATTCTTTCCCATTGTAAAGAATACTTTGTGGGAGGGATTGACAAGACCTTGCAACCTCTTCACAGATTTCTTAGAAAAGCTAAGTATAACATCCCTTGTTGACACTGAGAAACATTCCACTGCTCAGAAGACACTGGACCGGATATGAACTTGAGACCTATAGTGGAAAAGCCATTTGTTTATTTATCCATTCACCTAATTAATTATCCAGTATTTATTTGGTTCCTCTGATTGTAGCAGGCTCTGCTCTAAGTGCTTGAAATACAACAGTAAAGAAAGCTGGGCAGTGGTTGTCTTGCCTGTAATCCCAGTACTCGGGAGGCAGAGGCAAGTGGATCTCTATGAGTTCAAGGCCAGCCTGGTCTACAGAGTGATTCCAAGACAGCCAGGGCTTCTACACAGAGAGAAGCCCTGTTTTGAAACAATCAAAACAAAACAAAAACCCAACAGTAAAGAAAATGAAGTTTTGCTCCAATGAACATTCTAGCAAGTTAATCAGGTACCAAATTAATAAATTACAATACTGAAGAAAAAAGTCAGCACATTAAAGGAAGAGAAGGCTGAGAAGATTGCTGGTTTTTTAAAAGCCATTTTAATATGTTTATTCTTTTTTAATCAGAGAACTTTTTCACTGTAAAGGAGACATACATTGTTAGCTAAGTAGAGAGGAGAACAGGAGTGGGCCAGAAGGAAACCTGACATGCCTCACAGGCTCCATTTACAGTAATCAGGTCAAAGTGACCAGGAGCCCTGGGAGGAAGATGAGTTCAAAGATCATCAAGGCATGACTGCAAATGGAACACTTTGGCTTTATTCTACAGAAGATGATGAGAAACTGTTGAGGGTTTTTGGCTTGAAGATGCATGATTCTTGTGGTGGTGTGAATAGGAATGTCCTCGTGGATTTCTGTATTTGAATGCTTGGCCACAGCACTATTAGGAAGTGTGGCCTTGTTGGAGGAAGTAGGTCACTGTGGAGGAGGGCTTTGAGGTCTTCTATGCTCAAACTCCATCCGCTGTGGCATAGTCTTTTGCTGTTGCCTGCTGATCCAGATGTAGAACTCTCAGCTCCTCTTCAGCAGCATGTGCTGCCATGTTTTCGTCCTGTTGGTACATGACCAATAATGTACTAAACCTCTCAACCAGTTAAATGTTTTCCTTTCAGAGTTGCTGTGGTCATGGTGGCTCTTCACAGCAATAAAACCCTAATAAAGACAATTCTCTGAGGTGGTATTACCTTGTTAAAGGTCTCTCTCCTGACTGCTGTGCACAGTGATGGAAGCATGGGGTCTGCTAGGGGACACTTGTCTTGGTGCCTGGAGATTTCTGTATTGGAGAAAGGAAATGAAGATAATAATTCTGTGGTTTGTTTTTGTTTTTTTCTTGTTTCTTTTTACAGTGTGTGTATGTGTGTGTGTGTGTGTGTGTGTGTGTGTGTGTGTGTGTGTGTGTGT
>NW_026596095.1:22601033-22613544 GCF_907164565.1 Psammomys obesus
TGTGTGTGTGTGTGTGTGTGTGTGTGTGTGTGTGTGTGTGTGTGTGTCCTTGCAAGCACGGCATCCATGATGCACACTCAGAAAAGTTACAGGTGTAGAAGTTAGAAAACAACTGGTAGAAATGGCTTTTCTGCTCTCCCACTTGGATTCCAAGGATCAAGCTCAGGTAGCCAGTACCTTTATTCACTGAGTCATCTTGCTGTTTTGTTATTCAAAGCAGCAAGGGTTTTACCCTGTAGCCCAGGCCGGCCTTGAATTTGTAGGTGAGCTTCTTGCTTTAGGCTCCCAAGTGCTATGATTCCAGGAGTGTGCCAGCGCTCTTGGCTTGAGTAGTTGTGAGTGTACATAGAACCTGACAGTTGGGTTTGTTTACAGGTTGGATGGGAACAGCAGGACAAAGAGAAGTCTGAAAGAGCACCAGTAATTTCTAATGAGCTTGTGGCTAACCAGAACTTGTATTTACAGAGAGGCTCTGTGACCAGCCTTGGCTGTCTCACAGCTGTCTGTCTGAGTTTCTTGTCCAGAATCTCCAGCCCCTATGTGTATAGGAGTAAAGGAACTTTTCTTCATTTTTATCGAAATAAAGACTGGTGGGGCTGGAGAGCTGGCTCAATGGAGTTGCTTCTCTCCTCGAACTGTGGGTTCTAGGAGGGAACTCTGCTGTCAGGCTAGCACAGTCAGCACCTTTGCCCACTAAGCCCTCTCCTAGACCCAATGCAGTTCTCCTATGCCCGTCTTCTAGATCACCACTTCCTTCTTCAGAAACACCCACAATTAACAATTTCTTGTGAATTCCTCTTTGTAGACATAGGTAGGTCTATACCTTATATAGACTTGTTTGTCTCTCCCTCCCACAAACAATAACATTCTGTGACTGTTCTTTTACACTAATATGTAAAATGTGATAAATCCTAGAAAGCTTTTCAGATCATTATGCAAATAGAAATGCTAGCTAATCAGGACTGGATGCTCCCCTTTATGCAGAGACACTCTGAACATTCTTATCTCTCCAGCCTTTGCTATCCATGAGAAACAATTACTTTCTCCATCTCAGCCCAGGATGGTGGTGAAGGGCAGTAGGAAGGAGGTAAGGGTACAGGTGAAAGGCAGAAAATTCTCCTGGTCTCTGCCTCGTCTCTCTCCACTTTGCCCATTAAGTAACTTCCCTTTCTTGTCTATTCTTGTGAGAGTTGGGCATATCATAGTCTGTCAGATTTTTCTCTGATTCATCACTTTTTCTGCCACTCAGTTAGACATCACTTTCAAACACGGGTACTTCCTTCTGCAAACTAACTTTACCATCATTTGGATTAAAGGCGTGTACCACTAGACCTAACCTTTTCTTTACCTGAATTTTACTCTACACCAGGCTGGCTTTGAACTTAGATCCTGGAGTAAAGGCTTGTTTGTATTCCAGCTGGATCACACAGACCTAGAAGGTCTTTGGATGTGATCTCTTGCCAGAGTGGCTATGTTCTGAATTAAAATTCTTCTACAACTTCCCCCTTTTTATTTAGCCGTTCTTACTCAGCTCACATCCCAGATGGAAAAACCCAAAAGCCTGCTAGCTCAGCTGATGGCACAGGGGGAAAGGCCAAATGCTAAGAGCCAAAGATCTCAAAAGGCTAAAAGAGCCAAAGGGGACCAGAATATTGTTAAACTTAAGGGGCAATGCAGAGAGAGTGAGTAGGCAGCTTTACTGGGAGACTTTTCAGAGAGAGGTTGAATGAGAGAACTAGCTAGACAGAAGGAGCCAGAGAATGAGGAGCCAGAAGATTAGATAAGATTGCTGGAGTTAGTTTGAGGCCAAACAGAGCAATTCAGGGAAGCCAGATGGTCACTGGGAGAAGAGTCTGAGCCAGAACAGCTGAGTTGAACCAGCCAGCCCAGAGCTCAGTTAGAACAAGAAAGACTTAGCTTATTAAGCAGTAAGTCTCAGAGGCTGAGAACATTCTAGGCCTAGGTTAGATTGTATGGAAGCTAGAAACTTCTAGGACTAGGGCTAAGTTAGCAGACAGAAGCAGTAATCCTGCTTCTGTCAACTGAAACAGGCTAATAAAAGTTCCTTTTATAAGCACGAAGGTTCATGCCTGTAATCTCATCGCTCAGGGAGGCAGAGGCAGGCAGATCTCTGTGAGTTCAAGGACAGCCTGGTCTACAAAGTGAGTCCAGGACAGGCAGGGCTACACAGAGAAACCCTGTCTGGAAAAACCAAAAAGAAAAAAGAAAAAGAAAATATTAATTTTTTTATTAGTTTTTTATTGATATTAGTTTTTTTCTGATAGAACTTATTTTTTTATTAATTATGATTTATTCATTTTGTATCCCAGCTGTATCTTCTCCCAGGCCTCCTCCCAATCCCACCCTCCTTCCCTCTTCTCCTCCCATGCCTTTCCCCCAGTCCACTGATAGAGGAAGTCCTCCTCCCCTTCCATCTGACCCTAACCTATTAGGTTTCATCAGGACTACCTGCATTGTCTTCCTCTGTGGCCTGGTAAGGCTGCTCTCCCCTAAAGGGTAGATCAAAGAGCCAGCTACTGAGTTCTTGTCAGAGACAATCCCTGTTCCCCTTACTAGGGAACCTGCTTGGACACTGAGCTGCCATGGACTACATCTGTGCAGGGGTTTTAGGTTATCTCCATGCATGGTCCTTAGTTGGAGTATCAGTCTCAGAAAAGACCCCTGGTCCCAGATTTGTTGGTTCTGTGCTATCCTTATGGAGCTCCTGTCCTCTCCAGGTCTTACTAACTCCTTCTTCTTTCATATGATTGCCTGTGCTCTGCCCAAAGTTTGGTTATGAGTCTCAGCATCTGCTTTGATACCCTGCTGGGTAGAGTCTTTCAGAGGCCCTCTGTGGTAGGCTCCTGTCCTGTTTCCTCTTTTCTCCCTCTTCCAATGTCCATCCTATTTGCCTTGATATTAGTTTTTATTATACTTAGCACATGAAACATTATATGAATGCATGTATTTGTGATTGATAAGGGTCTTTTAGTTTTATTTATCTATTTGTTATTTATTATTTGTTTGTTTTGGCTGTCCTGGAATTCACTCTGTAGACCAGACTCAAAGTCATAGAGGTCCACCTGCCTCTGCCTCTGCCTCCTGAGTGCTGGGATTAAAGAAATGTGCCACCGCCACTGCCAGTGCCACCACCATCACCACCGCTGACAGTGCCATCACCACAACCAGCCTTAACTATCTTTTTAAACATCTGTGTTTATGCCACCTCTGTGTGTGGTACCCATGGAAGCCAGAAAAGGGCATTGGATTCCCTGGATCTGGAGTTACACGTAGTTGTGAGCTGCCAGATGTGAGTTCTAGGAACCAAATTTGGGAAGAGCAGCAAGTGCTCTTAACTGCTGAGCCATCTCTCTAGTCCCCTGAGTGTATGATTTTAAACCCTAATAACTGAAAGCACACCCCTGTGCCCACTGCCCAGCTTCTGAACCCACACGCATCTGCCCACTCTCCAGTTCCATCACCTGCTCTCCTGAAGTGCCCGCTGGCTTTGCATCACTAGGAAAGACTTGAACTAATCGCCTTGAAACACAGAAGGCTCATTCGGCTCCTGGTTTTGTAGGTCTCAGTTTGACTCACTTGGCTTTGCTGTCTTTGGCCTGTAGTGGCACATACTGTGTCATGTTAGTATGTGGCAGAGCATACATGTGTCATGTTAGTATGTGTTCACGCCTGACGGGGAGGCTAAAAGGAGGAAGGGAGGCTGAGATTCCTCTCTCTCTCTCTTCCTTTCCCTCTCTCTGACAGTGTTTTGCTATGTAGTGCAAGCTGGTCTTAAACTATTCTGTAGCTCTGCCTCGCCTTTTACTCATGGTAATCCTCCTGCTTCAGCTTCTCTAGTGCCAGGATTATAGGCATGTACTGCCACACCCAGCTTTGTGGGGGTTTGTTGGTTTGTTTTAAGCAGAATCTCATCCTGCCATTCAGGTTGGCCCGGAGCTCACTACGTAGCCTTGACCTTGCTGGGAGGTTTCCTGCCCTAGCTTCCTAAGTGCTGAGATTACAGTGCCACTAGGTGTTGCTCAGGTGGTTTGATGACGTAAGTGTGAGAAATACGAATTACAAATAACTTACTCAGGCACACACTATGGCACGGTTGTCCCAAGGCTCTCGGTTTACACTGACGCTGTAATTTTCAAAGCTGTGCGACACTAGCCTACGTACTGGGTCATGATTCAGCATGTGCACGTCTAGCCAGATCTCCCTGGGGTGACTCACTGTTGCACTGTTGAACAGCTGTGTGACTTTGAGCCTTGGGTTCTGTGTTAGTGGAGGGCGTTGCTGATAGGACATGTCCAGTAGTCCAGTAGGGCCACAGGCAGCATCTTCTAGCCACTCTACTGTTGCCGCAGGTTCCATCAGCACAAAAGTGTAAGTAAGGCCTTAGAAACTCGCCTTTAGGCTTCTTCCTCTGTAAGTCAGTGCTCAGCAGCGAATGTAGACATGTGCCTACCTTAAAGGCTGGACTCTATCAGCCTGAGGACTTGCGGGCTTGCTCAGCAGCTCAGCAGCTTGCAAGACTCTCCTGGTGTGCGGGCACATATGCAGGCAGAATAGTGTATAAATAATAAATAAATAAATCTTAAAAAATTAGTCTAAGCCTCTGACGCCTCTGACGAACCTAAAGTGATTTTTTTTTTCCTTTACTATTTTATCTTGGCATATGGTCCCATTTGGTGTGTGTGGGGTTAGATTTAAGTCTGTACTCTACCTGTGTATTTTAGAAAATCTTGTCTGGCTTTAGTGAGGCTTTAAATTGCACATTATATCCTTATTTTGTGTGAATGTGTTTGTGTGCATCGTGATGCATGTGTAGGGGATCAGAGAGCACCCTGTGGGTTCTGGGGTATTGGACTGGCGGCAGGTGTCTTTACCAGCTAATCCATCTCACTGCTGTGGCATGTTCTAGCATGCTTAGTTTGGGCGTGTCTTCTCACGTCCTTTCCCCTCCCTTCACTTGTCACGTCACTCGTATTCTGTTATTCTTCTATCCCATTCCTTAAAGCCTCTTTCCCCCCATGGGCCCCTTTCAAGTTTCCTGGCTTCTACACATCCCCCCCCTCACACACACAAATACGTACTCATTAGGTGCTTAAGATCTGCACATGAGCGACAGCCTGCAGGGTTTGGCTTCCTGAGCCTGGTGTACATCACCGGATGTAATAGTTTTCAGTTTCATTCATTTTGGTGCAAGTTTCGTTTTCCTTCACAGTTGAACAAAATCCTGTTGTGTATATGTACCACATTTTAATTATCAATCTTCTGTTGGTTGACATCTAGGCTGATTTAATCTCCTTGCTACTGTGAATAGAGCAGCAATAAACTCAGATGTGCAGAACCTAGGACATATGTTAATCTATGTTTAGCATTTTGAGAAGACTCCAAAGTGATATCCACGGTGGCTGTGCCAGCTCATGTTCTTACCAGCAATGACTTAAGATTCCTCTTTCTGCATGTCCTCACAGCATTTGGTCTCTTTTGGTGATAGTTATGCTGATGAATTTTTAAATTACGTTTTAAATTTTAAAATATTTATTATTCAGAAAGAGAGAGAATTTGTTCATTTGTGTCCCTACCCATGCCATAGCTGTGGCATGCCTGTGGAGATCAGAGATCAGTTCTCTTCTTCTACTGTGGAACCTGAGAATTGAACTTAGGTTTTGTGGTTTGAACAGGCAAGTGCTTTTACCTGCTTTTTGAGCCATCTTACCACAGAGTACTTTTCATTTGTATCTCCATGATTACTAAGGAGGTTCAACACTTCTAAAAATATTTGTTAGCCATTTACATTTCTTATGAGAATCCATTGACGACCAGAAGTTTTGATTTTTGGTGTTTAATTTTTGTAGTTCTTTATATATTCAGCTGTTAACCACTTCACCTCAGAATTACAGCTGACAAAGGTTCTCTTCTGTTCTGTATGCTGTATGCTTGCGCTCTTCCTTTGCAGGACATAAGCCTTTTAATTTAGGTAGTTCTCTCTGTCAAGAACAGATTGGTTCATACCAGGTTATGTGCAAGAGTGCAAGCAGAGAGGACTCTGTCGTAGGAACTTTTCTGGCTGTTCTGATCAAGAACCTGACATAAAGCAACTGAGGAGGATTTATTTTGGACCACAGTTAGAAAGGGTAAAGTTCGTGGCTTGGGTGCAGGGTGGGAATGGCAGAATTCACAGAGCAGCAGTGTGTGGCTGAGCCTCCTCTCACATGGGCTGAGCCGAGCAGGGAACACCAGACAATCACTTGGTGCTGTTCAGATCCAGGGTGGGTCCTTCCTCATAAACTGACCCTGTTTGTAGTCTCTTTCATAGCACGCTTTCCTGATGTCACAAATGTTTCATAGTTCAGTCAAGTTGACCGTCAAAATTCACCATTATTGCACTGACTCACGTAGTCCAGAATCTTCTACCTTTAGGAAAACTCATCTCTCTGTGCCCCTGAGTTTATTTGATTATGTGTATCTTTCATGAGTGATTGTTTGTCTGGTTTGTTCTGGCTCCATCCAAACAACAGCCTTTCTAATTTTTCGTAGTGTAATAATTTTAATTTATTCACTGGGAACAAATTTTGATTAGATCCATTCCCTGCTCCACTCTCCAATACCCACCGGTTATTCTGCTCAACACGACCCAGCTTCATCTCCTTCTCCTCTTTTGTAAATCACCCGCTGAGCCCAGTTAGTGCTGCTTGCACACAGGCAAGGGTGGGACATACGCTGTAGTCACACCCCAAGAGAGAAAGGAACTCTTTCTTGCCATGAACTACCATTGGCTCCTCGGCTAGCCCTGGGGCCTCCTGTACTCCTCCGTAATCCATGCTGGAGTTAAGACCAGCACAGTTTTGTTTAGGTCCTGTTCAGATCACCACAACCGCAGTGTGTTCATGGGTACAATGGCCATGCCATGTCCAAAGACAGCATTTCACAGCACTCCTCCCCCGCACTTCTTTCTCTTTCTTCTGAAGTGTTTCTTGATCCTTGGAATGAGGAGGAGGCTTGTGGTAGTTTGATTCAGAATCATCTGCATAGGCTCTTATGTTTGAATACCTGGTCCCCAGTTGGTGGAACTGTTTGGTAAGGGTTAGGAGGTGTGGTCTTGTTGGATGAGGCGAGGACTGGCTCCGAGGTTAAAAGCCCACTCCATTCCGAGTGTCTCTCACTCTCTGGCTCATGTTTATGGATCCAGATGTAAGCCCTCAGATACTGCTTCAGTGCCATGCCTGCCTGCCTGTCTGAGATTCCATGATGGTCATGGAATCTCAATTCTGGAATCATCAGCCTCCAAATTAAATGTTTTCTTTCGTAGGTTGCCTTGTTCATGGTGTCTTATCGCAGCAATAAAGAAGTAACCAAAGATAGGGGTTGATGTAAATGTCCTGTTTAGCACTGGGCATGCAACAGTCACTTGTTCTCAGTGCTTTAGCCAGTTGGAAGTCTCACCATTAACTCCTGCCCATTGTAAACAGAGACTTCTTGTGACCCAAACTGAGAGTTGCACAAATCTAAGTGTGTGTGGCTTCACCAGCCATTGGCTTTTGACCAGGTTTTTAGCACCAAACAGGAATTGACTTCTGTGAAGTAGGCCCCAGAATCCCGTCAGAAAGTGGCTGGTTACCTTCATAGCTGTCATGCCGCCATTGCAATATTTATCCCGCTAAACTGATCCTGTAGCATGCATGGTCTGCTGCTATGTCAGACCATTGATGTCTCTTCTCCTCAGCAGCCTGGACAGCATCTCCCTACACTAAAAAAGCTAGTCAGCAGAGAGAAAAGTTTCAGGTCCATTCCAGATCAACTTCTTTATGTTCGATAGCTAATGTTTGTGGTGTCTTAAGAAATAGGGTCTTGGCTGGGTGGTGGCGGCACACGCCTTTAATCCCGGCACTCAGGTGGCTCAGATAGGGTCGGAACATCTCGTTACAGTAGGTTTCCAAGGGCAATAGCCTAGGATGTTTTGGGGGCCTCTGGCCTCCCATAACTTTTGCCAAACATCTAGATATATCCAGGACTGTGGTCCATGGGCTACATTTGCCACAGGATGACAATGAGTATGGCCTGACACAGAATTAAAAATTTTACTTCAAACACTGAGGCATTTTTTTTGTGTGTGTGTGTGTGACTTATTTATTTGTAATTTGTTTGCACAGTTCTTGAATGTGAGCTTTGTTGGTTACAACATTATGTTACAATATCAAAAGATTGAAATTTGCCTGGATCTGAAAGTGATCTTGGCTACCCTTGTCTGTCCCATTTAATAGTAGTGCAGGGAGAGGATGCTGACAGATGTGTTCCCTGAGTTTTGGGGGGGGGGGTCTCTGTGCCGACTCTTCTGAAGCCTGGAGCTTTCCTGCAATCCTGTTTCTCTCTGCCAGCTGGGATAGCAATGAAGCACTTTCTCTGTAAGCTGCACAAGTCAGTGCCAGGCCATGTCATGACCAAGTCTGTGCTGCTCGGTGCCCTGTTTCCAGAAACTCAGCTGGTCTCTGCCATGTGTGCTCAGCAGCCCTCAGGTCTCAGGAGGCTGGAACAGGAGGCCTGCAAGGCATTTATGGACACCAGAGGGCCTCCGTGAAGACAGCGAGGCCATCACACAAAGTGGGACAACTTTTTACCCGTTTTGGTAACTGGTTCAGGCATGGGAGATTCCAGCATACAAACTCTTGACACTAACACCTCAGAGGCCTATATCCTGACCCCATGTCCATCTGCTAGATGAGAAGAGCTTTTATTTTTTTTAATTGAATTTGTAGCTAACTTCCACCACCTTCCCAACTGTGCAATAAACCTTATAGTCTAGTTTAAAAAAAAAAAAAAAAAAAAAGGTTGGAATAGGTCTGGTAAGATGACTCAGCAGGCAAGTGGGTTTTATGCCAAGGCTAATGACCCTGAGACCCATACCGTGGAAGGAAAGAACCAACTCCTACAAGTCTTCCTCTGACCTCCATACGTGTGCCATGGCACTTGGGTTCCCGCTTCCCCCCCACCCCCCCCCGTCCCCAACACACACACTTACACCAGTTTAAAAAAAAAAACTTGGGAGAAATTAACCTGTAAATTCTGTTTGCATAGAGAAAACACATCTAACCACGTGGCCAGCTAGCCCTGGGGCTCAGTACTTTGAAGTGCTTGGTTGAGCTGCTCTCACAGTTCTCTGTTTTTTGTTTTTTAAACTCATGATATTTTTAACCACCTTGGTTTAAGTCCACACTGCAGAGTTATAAATAGGGCAGAGTGAAGACACTTGGACAAGCTAATAATTATGCTTCTCTCCCAGCCTGAGTTCGTAAATATTTATGCTGTGTTTATTCACTGGAGACGCTCAGTCTTGTGTTCGGGAGGAGCCAAAAAGGAGGCAAGTTAGTTGGGACTTGCAACTAACATCACTTAACAGAGCCTCACCATGAACACAACTTGAAATAAAAACCTGCTTTGTAGCATTAAATCACACCTGTTGCTTTTTCCCACAGCAGCTTATCAAACTACCCAGTTTAGGAGCAATGTGTTGCCAATAGGAATCTTGATCACAGTGTACTGCCCTGGAGACATTGTGGGTGGGGACCCTAGACAGCTGCCCAGATGGCGACTGCCAGTCAAACATGGTCATTCAGCTCTCATTTCAATGGAATTTAGACAACACTGGCTTTTTCTTCTACTCCTGGACTTGCAGCCACTGAGGAAATAACACCCAGCCCTGTCCTAGTTAGAGTTTCTGTTGCTATGATGAAATGCCATGACCGAAGCAAGCTGGGTTGGATAGGGTTTATTTTTGGCCTATGCTTCCATATTACAGCTTGTCATCAAGACAGGGATTCAAGCAGGGCAGGATCCCGGAAGCCAGGGCTATGCAGAGGCTTTGGAGAAGTGCCGCTTCCTGACTTGCTCCTTGTGGCTTACTCAGCCTGCTTTGTTATAGAACCCAGGACCAATAGCTCAAGGTCAGCCCCATCCACAATGGACTGGGCAGTGGTGGTGCATGCCTTTAATCCCTGCACTTGGGAAGCAGAGGCAGCTGAATCCCAGAGTTTGAAGCTAGCCTGTCTACAGGACAGCCAGGTCTATACAGAGAAACCCTGTATTGAAAAACAAAACAAACAAAAAAGAATGAAAAAGATACCCCATAGAATACAATGGAAGAGCGGGTATGGAAGCACATGCCTGTAATCCTAGTCAGGGAGGCAGATCTCTGTGAGTTCAAAGCCAGCCTGGTCTACAGAGCGAGTTCAGGACAGCCAAGGCTACACACAGAGACCCCCGTCTTGGAAAAATCAACCAACCAGAAAAGAACAAACAAAAAACAATGGAAGTGGGTTAGTGAACTGATAGAGAACACCAAAGCATCTGGCCATGTGGTAATGGTCTGCCAACACTCCCTTTCATTTTGTTTACACACATGTGCGTGTGCATACACACATATACACACAGGCACACACACACACACACACACACATACACATATCCACAGACATACACACACAGACACACACATTTTGTGCATACTCTGTGATATTACATTTGCTGCTGCTTTCTCCAGTTCCTGCTCCCCACCTGAGAGCTGTGGTCCTAAAGATCTTTTGGGGGCGCAGAAGGGCAGTGATTAATCATAGTCCTGCCTAAGAGGGATTGTAAGACTGTGTTCTGGGCTGGAGAGAGTTAAGAGTACTGGCTGCTCTTCCAACGGTCCTGAGTGCAATTCCCAGCACCCACATAGTGGTTCCCAACCATCTATACTGGGATCTGATGCCCTCTTCTGGAGTGCAGGTCTACATACAGACAGTATAATAAATAAATAAATCTTAAAAAAAAGAATCTCTTCTATCGTATTTGGTGGAGAGGAGGCGTTTGGTTTTCAGTCATAGGTGTTGGCTGGGATCCCTGTTTCACAGGAGTTTAAGAATAACACGATTGTGCCAACTGATGACTTTACAAAGTATGAGAGGCAGGAAAGTCATGGAAATGTTTGTTTCAGGAGGATCGTCTTTTCTCAATAGCCCTTGAGGTGTGACCCTTTGGATTGTGGAGAGATACAGAGGACAATTTGAGAGAATTTAATAGGAGTAGAATAGATTTAAAATTTTAATATAATTTTTATGTGTGTGTGTGTGTGTACATGCGTGCACTTGTGTGAGTTTATGTGTACCAGCTGACTTCAGGAACTTGTAGGGGATAGAGGGGGGAGTCGGGTCCCCTGATGAGTGCTGGGAATCAAGAGTCCTAAGAGCCACTAACTATGAGTCCTCTAGAAGCGGTGGAGTACATTTAATAGAGAAAATAGCGCTACAACTGCCAATTGGTTTAGATGATAAAGTTCTACGAACTGTTTCTCTTTGTGTTGTAGTCGGGGTGGTGAGACTGTTCCCCTGGTTTGTCAATAGTCCATGCAGAGGCCTGGAAAGCTTGACTTCCTGTCCTTTAAAAATTGGTTAGATTTAAATGTTCTTATCTTATGTGAATGACTGTACGAATGACTGTTTCGCCCATATGCATGTCTGCGGGCTACACGTGTGCCTGGTGCCCCCAGCCAGAACAAGGCACTGGATCCCTTGGAAATGGAGTTACAGATGAATGTGAGCCACCATTTGAGTGCCGGGAATCAAATCCTGGTCCTCTGAAAAAGCAACAGATGCTCTTTATCTTTTGGTCTTTTGAGGAAGGGTTTCTCTGTGTAGCTCTGGTTGTTCTGCACTCGCTGTGTAGACCAGCCTGGCCTCGAACGCACAGCAAACTGCCCGCCAGTCTCTGCCTCCCTGAGTGCTGGGATCACAGGCATGTGCCATCCCGCCCGGCTGCAGCAAGTGCTCTTAACTGCTGGGCTATCTCTCCAGCCCCTCCATTCAGCTCTTAAGGGGACTCTGGGGAATCAAGATCTTCGCGCCTTTGCAACAAGTGCTTTGCTTCCTGATCCAGCTCCACAAGCCGCAGGAAGTCTTCGGCAGCACGCGGCCCTTGGCCGGCCGGCACACGGAATCAAGCCCAAGAGCTGCAGTTTGCTAACGCGGCTAAAGCAGAAAAGCTGCATCTTGTGAGTCTGGTGGTGAACGTGTACCCGCGTGCTCTCTCTCCTCAGGCCCTTTCAGCGCTCACGTAGAAATCACAGTGAAAAGTTGGAAATGCTTGAAGACTTCAAGGACCGGGACTTTTGCCGAGCTTTGGGAAGCAGAGCCCCCTGGAGGCCATCTGGGGTAGTGGTAGCAACGAGCAAAGAACCATGGGAGAAAAAGTGCTTTGTGTCCCCATTGCTTCCAGTTTTCGCTTGCCGCTAATACTTTAGAGGTTCTACGTTTTGTTTAAGGGAGGCAGGCGGGGCCATTGAGACAGTTCAGTGGGTGAAGGTGCTTGCTGCCAAGCCTGTCGGCTGAGTTCAATTCTTCGAACCCACGTGGTGGAAATAGAGAACTGACTCTCCCATGGTGTCCTCTGACCTCCACGTGTGTGCTGTGGTGCATGCCTGAACACACACACACACACACACACACACACACACACACACACACACACA
>NW_026596095.1:22613554-22638312 GCF_907164565.1 Psammomys obesus
ACACACACACACACACACACACACACACACACACACACACACACACATAATAAAAAACAATCAATCAGTACAAACGGAGCCGGTATCTCTCTCATATTCTCTGACAATGAACATAAATTATTTGTATCTCAGAGCTCTTTCATTTCAGATATATCGTTGGAAAATTTCTCCCACATTTTTGTCATTTTACAGCGCTGGGCATCGCACTGAGGGCCTTGTGCACCCCACCGCTGGGCTGTACCTGAAGCCTCTGGCCCACAGCCCACTTTCTTAGTGTTATTGATCTGACTTTCCGAGGCCCCGAGTTCATTAACTTTTAGGTGATCAATAGCTAGTGCGTGCTTCCTGTTTTACTCATTCATTATTAGCGTATTTGGCTATCTACCATAATGTTTATCTTGTGCCAACAGGACCCTTACTACAGATTTAATGACGTTAACTACAGATGGATTTCCTTAGATAACTGGACCTACAGCACGGAGTATAAAATCCCCTTTAACCTCAGGTGTGTATATATGTGTCCGTACTATGCACACATGTACTGTGTATGACAAGATTTTCTTTTCTGTTTCTCTCCTTAGGTTTTGTATCAGGGTTAAGCTAGATTAAACCTTTGTGTCATTGAAGTGACTGTGCAATTTATGTGTCGTCGTCCCCCCCCCCCCCGCATGTGAGGACGGTGCCACTGATCATCAGGCATGACGCTGTGTCCTAGGGAATAATCACTGCAGTGGTCACTGAAGTCACCTGCGTCCTGTCAGTTCTTTTATGTAAATCTCCTCCTTTCTACCTCCCCAGTATGTAAGAGAATGTGCTGACGGGTAGTATTTTTGTGAACTTTTCCATGTATGTGTGTGTGCAAGGTTGAACACGCACACCTATGTGTATATATATATATATATATATATATACACACATAGCCAAAGGTAGATGCCAGGTGTCGTAATCAATTACTTTCCGCTTTGCTTTTTGAGATAGGCTCCCTCTCTCTGAACCTTGAGCTGTCTGATTTGGCTAGACTGGCCAGCATGAGTCGCAAGGATCGTCCTGGCTCTGTCTCCCCAGTTCTGGGATTAGAGGCAAGCGCTGCCGTGCCCACCTTTAATGTGGGTCTGTACGTTGAACTCAGATTCTCACACTGCATGGCAAGCACTTTACCGACTATGCTCTCTCCACCGCTGTGTGTGTGTGTGTGTGTGTGTAGGTTTGGTAGCAGAATCTGAGCCCAGAGCCTTACGCACTGAAGTATGTCCCTAGGTCTATAGTTTCGTTAGTATGATCAGAGATACGCCATTTTTTCTGTGTGATGCTACACAACCATTGAGACTGTTAATCCTGAGGTATGCCAGAGAAAAAACAATGCCACTGTTTTAGGCCACATTTGAAGCAAGCTTTATTAAATATTAAACACTGACCAAGAGATGGACTTCGGTCAGGACCACTCCTTGGAATTTCCAAGCTGAATGACCTTGAGACACGCGTTGCAGGGGCTTATAAAGACAAATCTATAGGTTTTTGTTATATTTCAACCAAGAACCACAACTCCCAGAATCCCAGGAGGCTTCCTGGTCCTTGAGCAGGTGGGGCTTACAGGTTAATTTTGGGTATTACAATACTCTGACCTTGACCTTATACTACATCATATGGCCACAAAGAAAAGTACAAGTATTGCTGTCAGTAATGTTCTGTTATCATAAGAAAATATTTCTGGGTGAAGCAGGGTGTAAGCAAGCACACAAGCCACCATTATTACTAAATTTAAAAAATCTCATGACATTTTGTTATTATTTATTACTCTCTAAAATCTAAAGCCACTGTCTGGGGTAAAGAGCCTGTCTAGTGTGCATAACGCCCTGGGTTCAGTTCTTCGTGCTGAAAAAGAAACCAGAATATTATGATCAATATCATGGAGCTACTGTGTTTCATGCTTTTATTTCCAGATAATGCTTAAAATATTTCTCACAAGAATCCTGTCCCCAGT
Organism: Psammomys obesus; assembly: GCF_907164565.1. Lineage (NCBI taxonomy): Eukaryota > Metazoa > Chordata > Mammalia > Rodentia > Muridae > Psammomys > Psammomys obesus. The sequence continues at coordinate 22,615,536 of NW_026596095.1, forward strand.
TATGTAGTGAATTGCAGGTCACTCTGAGCTCCCTGAGACTCAAAACAAAACAAAACAAAACAAAAAAGAAGTAAAAGTCACATGCACACATAAACCCAGACAAAGTCCCATTTCACTTTGAAACCACAGCTGAGAAAATGCCTCCATAAGACTGGCCAGTAAACAAGCCTGTTGGGCATTTTTTAAATTAATAATTACTTCGGGAGGACTCAGCTCACTATGGGTGGCGCCTCCAAGGTGGTCCTGAAATGTCTGAGAAAACAGACTGAACAAGCCTTGGGGAGAAAGTCAGTAAGCAGCACTCCTCCAAGGCATCTGCTTCAGTTCCTGCCTCCAGGTTCCTGCCTCCAGTGCTTGCCTTGGCTTCCCTTAGTGATGGCTTGTGACCTGAGCTGTAAACTGAGATCAACCCTTTCTGGGAACCCCCCCCCCCCCCCGCCGCCCACCAAGTTACATTTGGTCATGGTTTCTTTTCCTCAGCAATAGAAACCCTAATTAACACAACCACGGCCCATTACTCATTAGTTGTCACATCCCATTCCTATCCACTGTTTTTGTCCCAGTCTAGACAGCCAGTAACTAACTCACTTTCCCTCTCTGTAGACTTAATCAGCACTTTAGAAACATCGGTCCTTTGTCAAGGACTTTCTTTACTTACTATAGTTACGGTTCATTAGTGTTGTAGCATTCAGTCATCATCACCTAATTTCTCCTTATTGCTGAAAAATCCTCATTTCTTTGAGTTCTTACACTCTTCTTGAAGTCCTCATTACATGATAAGCCTTGTCCAATCGATCAAGGTGTTCCTCTTTGATTCCTGTGCATTTTAGCTCGAATGCCATCCAGATTACAGACCCTTCAAATTCCCAGGTTGTTCCTTGTAAGTCTGAGCACATGATTTCCCCTCATTGATGTCATAGGTGGTGGTTAATGTGTTGTCCTCGATTGTGTCAGTACATCCAATAGCTTTGACACACGTTTTCTGTAGTATCTAAAAACTGTGAAATAACAGAGAATCAACTCATTTGGAGATTATAATTTGTGCTCTTGATTTTATGGCAATGGTTTGACTGACGCATCGTGGGAACAAATGAGTTGGATCACTCAGAGAAATTACAGCAATATCAAACCCATACTCTTGAACTTTGATGGACACTGCCAGTTAAGAATGTATATTTTCCTGTAAAATCTTTACATTATTAGTTCTTAACTGATCATAAAGAGACTTACATGAGTTAATGTTTCATATACCATGCTTTAAAAAGTCTTTTGTTTGTCTCCCAGTGAATGGCAGAAAGTAAAGTTGATTTTTGACGGAGTTGATACAGTTGCAGAAGTTGTGTTCAATAATGTCACTATCGGGAAGACTGGCAACATGTTCACTGCCTGTGTGAGTACATGATAACTGCAGATTAAGAAGAGGGAGTGTGCCTTTGTGTTCCTGGTGTGACTAGGGGAGCCTCCTTGCGGAACTCACTACGGATCAAGTTCCAAGGCCTTTGAAATCCTGAGTAAATTACTGTGCTTCTCGGGTGCCCTATTTGAAGAATGTTGGGGGCAAAGCAAAGCCCTTGGTGGTTCTGCAGACCTTGAGGAAGTAAATTATAGCTTCAGCTTTGCTGTTCACTTCTCAGTCATCTGGTGATCCAAAGACTCATGGGAAGTGACAAGTGACAGACACTTTTAAAAGGAAATATGTTCTGAAAGTGTGGCCTTATTTTTCTTCTGTTTCAAGGGTGTGCTTTGGAAAACAAAAATAACTTATGACTTAGAAATACGCACTATGCATTCCAGAGAATCAGGTTGTTATAAAGTGTCTAGGAATCCGTAGCAGTTCAAGGCCACCTGCACAAGCCTGAGCAGACATTCCAGGGTTGAAGATACTTTCTGTTCTGTGTATTTCTCTGGGACCAGAATTCTGTCAGTGAAAACAGGAGACTCCTAGAAACCTGTGCTTAGACAGGAGATTGGAGTTATAATTTAAGGTGGACCACTAAATTCTATTTCAGAGGGATGCTTTCGGTTAATGAGGCTAGCTCTGGATTTGGTTATCCTGTGCATCTTCCATGTAGTCTAGCTTCATCTAAAATGTTCTACACAAGACTAGTTCTTCCGTACGGATTTGTATGTTCTTCCTGTACTTCAGAGCTTTGACATCACCAGTGTGGTCAAAGATGTGAACTCCCTAAAGCTGCAGTTCCAGTCAGCAGTGCAGTATGCTGAGCTTCAGAGCAAAGATCACACCAGCTACCCTGTGCCCCCAAAGTGCCCCCCGAAGGAGCAGAACGGTGAATGCCATGTCAACTTTATCCGCAAGGTAATGCTCTTTCAAAGGCACGGGCTGCAGCGTGAAGATCTGAAAACAAGAGTTTTCTGAATTTTTGTGGTGGTTTTCTTCATTCTTCTTGGTTTTCTTCCTGAAACATGTTTCAGAATTTAGGTTAATACACACACACATACACACACACACACACACACACACACACACACACTGGCTAACAGAACTTGATGTTACATCCTATATAACTTGATGTTATATCCTTAGAACTTACTATGTTCCTAAAAGAGGCAATTCTTCTGCCTTAGCCTCCCAAGTCTTGGGATTGCTGGCATGAACCCCTATGGCTGGCTAATAATAGAACTTTATAAATTATTATGTTGTTATTTCAGGCAGGGACTCATCTAGCCCTGGCAGGTTTCAGATTTGCTATGGAGCCAAGGATGACCTCCAATTTCCAGCCCACCCCCTACCCCTCCTCCAAGTGCTGAGTTTAAGGGGTGTACAATCATGCCTGGTTTTATGAGATTCTGAGAATGAAACCCAAGGCTCTGTGCATGTTAGGCAGAGCTCCGAGATCGCTCTAACAACTAAGTTATCTTCCCATTTCTGTAAGGTTTTTTAAACACTTATATTTGTCAAACTTGTTGGTAGATGTGAAATCTTACTAGCGATTCTTGTGACTGGCAACCTGCTAGAAAGAAATACATTTTCAGCTGGTAGTGGTGGTGCACACCTTTAATTCCAGCACTTGGGAGGCAGAGGTAGGTAGATCTACATGAATTGGAGGCTGGCCTGGTCTACAAAGTGAGTTCCAGGATAGGCAAGGCTACACAGAGAAACCCTGTCCCAAAAAACAAACAACAACAAAAACCAAAAAAACAAATAAGCAAAATATACATGTACATTTTTTTCTGAGATGTTCTCATGTTTTATTGCTAGCATTTATGAAACAGAACAGAAAGGTTTATTCTGTTCTACAGAACTTGAATTTATACTAATGTGTAATTACTGCATTATACTTAAATGTAACATTTAGGGTCTTGTTCTTGTTGTTGTTTTTGAGACAGTGTCTCACTATATAGTCCTGGCTAGCCTAGAGCTTATCATACAGACTAGGCTGGCTTTGAACTGACAGAGATCATCCTGCCTCGGCTTCTAGAGTTCTGGAAGGCATTTCGTTTTTAAGAAGAAAATGTTACTCTTCTTCATATTTGACCCTTCTACTTTTCTCATGTCAACATAAATTATCTGTTGTCTCCGCCTCCTTCTCTGTTCCTAGACGGTTGCCTCCAACTTTTCAACTGCCCTCTTACCATTGTGTCAGTCACTTTTCATCACTATTGAGATAAGCGCGGGGAGAGGGGCATTCTTCTGCTTTTCAGTTTCAAGGTTTCAGTCTGTGCTCTCTGGCTCTGCACCTGTGTGAGTGGAGCATCTTGGTAGGAGGGAGTGCAGCACAAAGCTGCTTACCTCGTGACCCTGGGAAGAAGACGGAAACTGTAGGAGTGACTGAGATGGGGTGTACCCTCGAGGGCATGCCATCAATGATCTGTTCACTTCATCTAGGCCCCACATCCTAGTTGCTGCCATTTTCCAAGACAGCCTTTATTCTTTGAATCTGGGCCCAGTCACTTCTCACATAGCTTGTGGCCCTGGTCACCTAACTGGCATTCCCACAATGTCATTTGCCTTCTTTTAATTAAATTATCCATAGAGCAGCTGACATGGTTTCTTCAGACAAAAATGGCCACAGTATTCCGTATGTAAAATAGAAACAAGGACTTGTAAATTCATACTTACTAAGCTAATGAGACTAGCTGTATTTTTAAAAGTTGTTTATCATTTTACCTGTCAACATCTTTGCTCCAAAATAAGCTAAAGTCCAAAGCTCTCATCTCAGTCTTTGCCCCACCTCTCCTGCTGGGACTGCGTCCTGCTGACATTTGCAAACACATTTCCTTTGAGTCCTTCTACGTCCCTTTTTCTAATTCAAAGTGAAGAAAGACGACTGTCCTGAAAGAAGAGCAGCTTATTGTTCTGTCCTGTGAATGAAACTCAGGGCCTTGTGCATACTCAAGCAAGTGCTCCACCATTGTGCCACAAACACAGCTTAAACGTGGTTACTTTGTTTTTTGTTTGTTTCTTCAGGAAGCCTGTGTAGATACTTGACCCTCCCTCCCAACTTCTAGCTCCTTATTTCCTTTATACAACTGACCGTGCATGTGTTATTTATTCAGTGCCCAACGATCTTGCTCATCTGTGAGCATCACAAGTAGGACCCAGGACAGAGCTGTGTGTTAACATTAACTCAATATCAACATGCCTGAGACAAAGTGAGTCACGGATTGTTTCTGACTCGGTGAAAATTCTCACGGGAAGGGCTGAGTGGCTTAAGCCGTCAGAAGTTTGGCAGGCTGTTGAACACTTTGTTCTCTCTTTGCCCACTTTTAGGATTATTATTTCTGTGGTGAAACACCATGACCAAAAACAACTTGAAAAGGCAAGGGTTTATTTCTTTCACAGTTCCATAGAGCACTTCATCATCAAGAGCAGTGAGGGCAGGAACTCAAGCCGGGCAGGAACTCAAGCCGGGCAGGAACCTGGAGGCAGGAGCTGGTGCAGAGGCCATGGAGGGGCGCTGCATACTGGCTTGCTCCTAGGTTTGCTCAGCCTGATTTCTTACAGAGCCCAGGACTACCAGCCCAGGGATGGCCTCACCCACAATAGGCTGGGCCATCCCACATACTCACTAATTAAGAAAATGACCTACTGGCTTGCCTGTAAAGCTCAGACTTACCAAGGCATTTTTTCAACTGAGGTTCCATCCTCTCAGATGACTGTAGCTTGTGTCAAGTTGACGTAAAATTAGTCAGGACACGCCACCAAGGCCAGCAGAAGATCTGAACCCATGTATGTATTTACAATTGTTCCAAAAAGATCCTCAAGGTGGTTTTCATTTCAAATGTGAAAATCTGATGCTTAAGTGGTGAGTTTAGACAGAGGTAGGTACCAGGAAGCAGCTCTAGTTGTTTTTGTTTTGCTGTTTCTTAATATTTGTTTATTTTAATTAAAACATAATTACATAATTTCCCCTCACGTGTTCTCTCCTTCTAACCCCTACACTGTTTCTCCACTTACTCCCTTTAAAATCTCTGGCACCTTTTTCCTCGATTATTATTGTATGTATGTATATAGAATGCATAAATATATAAAAACCACCCGCTGAGTCTATTTAGTGTTGCTTATATGTACATGATTCTAAAGTTGACCACTTGGTATCATTCAACCAATTAGAGATCTCATTTCTGGAGCAGATGAATTCTCCCTGTCCCAGCTATCATTTGTAACCTGTTGTTCTTTTTCTCGGGGCCCTGTGAAAATTTCCCCTTTCACATCTACTGGTCTTTTCATTGTTCAGGTCTTGTTTAGACAGCCATATTGTCATTGTCATGTATAGGGTCCCAAGAGACTTGTAGATCCTCTGGATCTTACAACTTTTTACCACCTTTCCCCCAATGTCCCTCAGCCTCAGGTGCAGGAGTTGTGTTGTGGATGTATTCGTTGTGACTGGAAACCCTGGGATCCGTTCTCTGTGTCTTGACTAGTTGTAGCTTTCTGATAGGGTATCTGTCTGCTGCTTCTTTGATGAGGAGTGAGTTCCATGCTTATTAGTATTTTTCCCTGTAGTAGGAACATATTTCTCTAGCATAAATAAATAAATAAATAAATAAATAAATAAATAAATAAATAAATAAATAAAACAAAACTTCAATGAGAAGAGTTTGGCCGTATCCTCTATGTGTAAACACCTTCATTCCCCAGGCTCAGCGTGCTCCTTTTAGGCCTCACTTTGCAAAGCTGAACTCAGAGTCTCATAAATTTTATTACTTTGAAAATATTTTTTTTCTCTTAAGAAGTAAAAGAAAAATTTCTGTTTGATAGGAATATATTATTTATTTATTAAAATTTTAGATTAGCACACAAAATAATAGGTTTAATTTTGGCGGTCCACACATGTGTGACTTTCTGCTCTGTTCTCTGTTGCTCTCGTCCCCCATTGCTCTCCTTGTGTCCCCTGCCTGTTCCTGGCTGGTTCCCCACTGCCCTCACATAGTCTCTTCCCCTTCTTTTTTCTCATCACTTGGATTCCATTATCCTTTCTTTTTCCCCCTCCCTTGTGACAGTTATCTTAACAGAATCATTTCCTACTATTTGAATCTGAACCTTTGTAACTTCATAGTTGGAATTTTTTAGTGTCATGTTTCTCAGACAGGTAGGAGGCAGATAAGATTATCTCTCTCAGGCAGGGAGCCTCTGGGGCAGAGTCTGAAGTCTGAAATGACTCTTTCATGCCTGGCATTTTTCTTTTCTTCTTCCTTTCCATTCCTTTCTTTCTTTCTTTCTTTCTTCCTTTCTTTCTTCCTTTCCTTCTTTCCTTCTTTCTTTCTTTCTTTCTTTCTTTCTTTCTTTCTTTCTTTCTTTCTTTCTTTTTTTCTTTCTTCCTTCCTTCCTTTCCTTCTTTCTGTCATTTCTTTCAGGACAGGGTTTCTCTGGGTAGCCTTGGGGCTTTCCTAAAGCTCATTATGTGACCAGGCTGGCCTCCAACTCTGCTTCTACCTCCCAAGTACTGGGATTAAAGTTTAACAGTGGGTTCCACCACCACTGCCTGGTTTGTGCTTGGTCCTTCTAACTGAGGCCTTTCGAGTTCATACTTAATGAGGTAGGGAAAATAGGTAGGCTAGTTTTTTTTTTTTTCTTTCTCATGTTAATAATACCTTTTCTTTCAACGAGGCTGTTCGTTCTTCATGTAGTCATGTTTAGTATAAGAGTGGTTAGGTTGAGCAGTGTTTTGCAGAGCTTCAGAGAGAGTAAGCATTTGCTGGGTGTGGTGGCTGCTGCTTGTAGTCATAACACTTTCAGGCCCATCTAGGAGAAGCACAGGACCTGGGTTAGCCTGGGCTTCATAGCGACACCTGAAAAGCAAAAAGCAAATGAAATAAAAAGCGAGATAAAAAGCGTTGCTCCGATATAATAGGCTTTTGAAGAAGGAATATGAAATAATTCATAACTAGATTTTATGTTCTTCTTGATAAATTTAACCGTGGCATGTAAGTTGATATTTTGGGAATTATAATGATCTGTGTAGTAAATCACAACAATGTATAACAAACTAAACCTGCCTTTCCCAGCCTGAGCTACACTTGTTTTGTTAGTAGGAACCTAAGTACAGCTTGTCTGGGCACCTGTAACTGTGGGTCTTTTAATCAAGCCATCACCTCAGGCCTGGCTGGGGCTGACAACAGCTTACCATGGCTGTTGAAAAGCTTCGGATCTACTTACTCCTCAGGTATCTCGTGCAAGCCGCCCATGGTGCTGCAGCTGGCTTCCCTTTTGGCCAAGAGAGAACATGGAAAAGGGCCCAAAACAGAAGAGCCAGTCTTCTATAATCTAATTTTGGAAATGACATCACCTCTGCTATATTCTATTGATAGGAAGTGGTTCTCTCTATCTATCGGATGAGCAAGGGAGGTGAACACAGGGACACCACATAGGGACACACGCACACGTAACCAGGCATGCACACCCAACACACAAACACAGTTAGTTAGGGGAATTGTGTTCTCCAAACTCACAAGTTGAAGTTGTAACATACCCTCTACTCAAGTGTCTCAGAAAGTAACTATGTGGTGATTAAGTTAACGGGGTGGTGGGTGGTTCGGGTAAGGCAATTTGCACATCAGTAGGGGGTCAGGGAGGGGCGGGGGAGAGGGAAGCACAGGAATGGTGGTGCACAAGAAAAGACAAATGAGGAAGGTAGCCATCTGCAAACACTTTTCAGTTGGTGAAGCCTGCCCCCTCCAGTTCCTGTGTTTTGCTATGGCAGCGTTAGTAAACCAGTATGCACACGTGTATATAAGATTTTAAAGACAGCATGTTTCCTTTTTTCCTTTTTTATTTAGCATGTGTCATGGCGTTTTCGCATATGTGTATCTTATCCTTTGCTCTTATATGTGTATCTTGTCCTTTGTTCATAATGTTTGATTTCTTAAGTAACCAGAACGTGTTATAATAATGGTCAGGCTGCCACACAACATACCTGGTATAAAGAAGTTTATTTGGGAGGGGGGGAGGAGAAGGGGAGAGGAGTTAGGAGTTGGATGATTGCACATATAGACAGGCAGGCGACAGACAGACGGGGACAGAGCCATGAGGGCCGAGAAGGACAGAGAGAGAAAATGTGGGGATAGAGGGAGAACAGACCAACAGAGAGAAAGAGAGAGACTGAGGTAAAAACCGAGAAAGAGCCTGAGAGAGAAAGAGGGGAGGCAGGTGAGGTCCTTTCCTCAGCCGCAGGCTGGTTGCTAGGACCCTAGAGGCAGCCTAGTGGGATTTCCTGCTCACTAACAGACCTCTCTTTTTCTTCCCTTGAAATTACAGTCACAGTGCTCCTTCAGTTGGGACTGGGCGCCTGCCTTTCCCTCTCAAGGAATCTGGAAAGATGTAAGAATTGAAGCCTATAACATCAGTCATCTGAATTACCTCACCTTTTTGCCGTTCTATGGTAAGTCAGGAATTGTGATTTCTTGAAATTGGACTCGCTTTTTGTAGACTAGGCTGGCCTTGAACCCACAGTGATCCACTTGTTTTTGCCTCCCTGAGTGTTGGGATCACAAGTGTTATTTTTTTTCCCCTAATGTTGTCTTTATGACGTGGTTTATTTGTTTCTAAATGTATTTTATGTGATTATGTGGTGTATGATATGTGTGAGCAGCAGAGGCCAGAGGAGACCTCTGAGGCTCCTGCTCTATCACTCTCCACCCTATTTCCCTGAGATACGGTCTCTCAGTAAAGCTTGAACCCAGCCCCTCAGCACTGGAGTTACAGGTGTGTTCGTGGGCACACCCAGACTCTTCCGTAGGTGCTAGGACCTAAATTAGGTCCCTGCGTTTACACAGCAAGTGCTCTGGCCCACTGAAACATCTCTCCAGCTTGCTTTTGGACCGTCTGAGCTGAGCTGGGCTGTTGGTGGTTAAGAGGCACGCCCACCGACTCAGGCGCTCTGTCCTTGCTGCTCTTGCCCTGTAGGTGCTTGCCTCAGCCTCTGTGGCCTGCGCATGAACAGAGGAACAGGCTTGCCCCTCAGCTAGATCTTGCCTGCCCCGTGCGCAGCTGCTCTTTCTGGGAAATATAAGGTGAAAACAAAAGCAAAACTTTGTCAGTCCTGCTGACTGTCTTATCGGCAGGCGGTCATTGATGTTATCTGTCTCTTCCTTTGGCTCCTCCTTTTTCTTCATTTTTGAATTGCCTTTTTCTTAAAATGCCAGTGACCTCCCTTAAAATGGTTTAGTTGACATTAGGCTTCGTGTCTAAGTCCCCCTTCTCGCTCTCTGGCTGCTCACTCAGGGACGGCACGTTCTCACAGGCATGTCCTGATTTTCAGCGGATTCTGCCCTTGCTGTTTTCCTTTCAGTTCGGTTTTGAGGATTTTTAAAAAATAAATAGGTGAGGAGCTCCGCAGGGCGGTAGAGCAGGGTGCAGGGCTCTGTCAGTCAGCCACGAGCCTGCCTGTCCGGCCAGTGTAGCCGGCAGCTTCCTGAAAAAGAGCTGCTTGCTTGAATCTGTCCCGTCATTCTACTGTGAGTCTGGGAAAACGCATCGTGTCTGAGTTTGCGCATCCCTCCACGGGAGCACTGCTGGAATTTGCGCATTCCGTGATTCAGGGACTGAAGAGCAGTATCATCGCGCCTTCTTTAAAGGTCAGGACCGCTTTCCCCTCCAGACTCTCATTTTCTGAAAATGGTTCAGGAGGGCAGAGCCCAGGAGGGTGCCAGGGAGGAACGCAACAGAAGCAAGAATCAGACAAGGCCGCTGCCTGTGAGCAGCCTTTGCACAAGCAGTGATCCCTGCTTGCAGAGCGACCCGTGCCTACCTCAATGACTAGCCTCCGTGCCAGTCCTTACGCTCTGAGTGCTGTCTGTCCTCGTCTCTCCCCCACGGGGGTACAGTCACGGAGGTCAGAAGACAGCCTTGGGTGTCTGGCCTAGCTTTCCATTCTGTCTCAGACAGTCTCTTGTTAGTTGTTCATGTCTGGCAGGGTATCTAGCCATGAGCTGCTGAGGATTTTTCTCACCTCCACCCCCAGTCTCCAGGCAGGTTACAGACCCGTGCTATAGGCGCCCATCCGGCTTTCCAAGAATTCAGGGAACTCCAGCTCAGGTCGTCACGCTTGGGTGGGAAGTGCTTCGCCGCTAAGTCATCACGACAGCCCCATCTGACACCCGCTCACCACGTGCACCCGTTTGCCATTGAACTCACAGGGATCTGCCTGCCGCTGCCTCTCGAGTGCTGGGATTAAAGCCCTGTACCACCAAGCTTCTCTATCGCTCTTTAAGATTGAGAAAAAGATGTGTCTTTGTGTGAGTCTCCATGTACATCATGTATGTGCAAGTAGGCATCTGGAAAGCCAGTTTCCTCGAACCGGAATTGTAGGAATCATGGGAACTTTGAGCCAACCTGATGTGAGTGCTGGGACCGAAGCCCGGTCCTTTAGGACAGCAGTCAGTATTCTAACCACGACGCCCATCTGGCATCCTTCACCGTGACTCCTGTGTTTAGTTTTTCCAGGACGGAGTTACTGACAGAGTTTGCTGTCGGTGTTAGAGAAGAACTTTGGCTGTAGCGCAGAGACCTGTGCGGAGGTTCGGGCAGTAGTTTTTCAGGAAGAGTCTTCCGCTTGTTTTTCCACGGTGCTTGCCTGACTGTTACCTTTCCCTCCTCAGGTAGCTTGTGTACAAAGATGGTGTTTGAGGAGTGGAGGGGCTAAGCATAGCACCATGTCACCACAGGGGAGGGTCGAACACATTTTCCACGGAGTTCAGGGTTCCTCCTTCCAAGACACTTTTATTTTCAGGCTAGCACTTTCAAAAATAACTTATGTTTTATTTTTCATGCCTGAATCTTTAGCCTGCATATATGTATATGGACCGCATGTGTTCCTGGTGCCTGAGGAGTTCAGAATCGGCTGCTGGGTGCCCTGGAACTGGAGATCACCAAGTTCCTTCTGCCTCTAACATCCCCTGGGTCTTTCCTTTCGTTTGCAAATCAGACATCTCTTTCCCAACCTGTGCGAGTTGTGGAAGAACTAACTCAGTTTCTCCCGAGGCCTCACACAATATGGCGGATGGAGACACTGATTGCTGAGACTTTATTATAGCAGGCACAAGCTAAAGCAAGGCTTAGGATGCTTCTTTAAGCATTTGTTTTACGTTAGGAGCCTGTGTGCAGGTAAAGTGTATATGAACGCAGGTGCCTTCCCCAAGGGGCCAGGGGAAGGCATAAAATCCCCTGGAGCTACTTGTGAACTGCCCACCATGGGTGTTGGGAGTATAATTCTAGTCTCCTGGAAGAGCAGCAGACACGCTTAAGCACTGAGCCGTCTCATCAACCCTGCAGGATGTGGTTTGGAAACACATCCTCCAGGAACGATTTACCAGACTCAACAAGCTCAGCCAACTCTGTCTCTTCCCTTCCTCCCGCCTCCTTTTTCGTTGGGTTTTATACGTTTTTTTTTTGAGACAGGGCATCACGTAGCTCATACCGCCCTTTTACTTCCTTTATAGCAGAAGAGGGCCGTGAACTCCAGGAATTCCTGCCCCTACGCCCCAAGCGCCGAGATTGCAGGGGCGCACCACCACACGTAGTCCTTCGTGTCTTTTTTTATACTGCTTACTACCAGTCAGCGGAGTAAACCTTTTTCTTTCTTAAAAAAAAAAAAAAGAAAAATTGGGCTGGAGAGATGGCTCAGCGGTTAAGAGCACTGTCTGCTCTTCCAGAAGTCATGAGTTCAACTCCTGGAAACCACATGGTGGCTCACAACCATCTATAGTGAAATCTGGTGCCCTCTTCTGGCGTGCAGGCATACATGCAGGCAGAACACTGTATACGCAATAAACAAGTAAATCTTTTAAAATTACATTTTATTTATTCTTTTAAATGCCTGTGTGCACATGCGTGTGCTTGCATACATGTGGGGGTCATAGGAACCGGTTGTGGGAATTCTGTCCTTCTACCATGTGGGGCCTGGGGTCAGACCTCAGATCACCAGGCTGAGTGGCAGTTGCCTTTACCTGCTGAGCCAACCCTCTTATCCCTCTTTTCTTTTTTTGACAGCCACTTCCTGATAAAGAAGTGGACTTTATTATAATATAAAAACTGGAATTCTTTGGAGAACTTCTTTTTTTTTTTTTTTCGAGGCACGGTTTTTCTGTGTAGCCTTGGCTGTCCTGGAGCTTGCTCTGTAGACCAGACTGGCTTCAAACTCACAGAGATCTGCTTCTGCCTCCCGAGTGCTGGGATTAACATGCACCACTATCCCTGGCCAATGGAGAATTTCTTTTCCTTCTGTGCTGGAGAAACTCAGGACTTCACACAAGGACTCCCCGCCTTAGTCACATCTCAGCTGTTCTTTGGAGGATTTTTTTTTTTTCAGTCAAGTGTGTTGCACATGTACTAGAAAAGCCTTACTGACTCTTTGACCCTTAGAATGGATTCCCATCCAGGTCAGACACATGGTCCTTCTTTGTGCCCTTTCCCTTCTTTCCTTCTCTCCTCCCTTTCGCAGAACTGGCACGAGTGCCTGAGCCCCGGGAAAAACCCTGAAATGAGTCATTGTTTAGAACCATAATCTTTGCCCTCCTCTGGATCAGCTTCCTGGCTAAGGTGAGGTCATATGACCAAAAGAAACTGCAATCCCTTCCGTATGGGCACAGGACATCAGTGAGGAGAGAGGCATCAGGCCAAGGAGTGACGCAAGGAGAGGCTAAGCCAGGCTTTCCTGTCCACCTGTTCCTTCAAGCGTTAATTTCTCATCTGGGCCTAGCGTGCCAGAATGAAGAGAGAACACCAGGCTTAGCTGGGTTGGGAGGAAGTGCTATATAGGATTCTGGGGTACCCGCTGCCCTTTTCTTCTGTTCTTGCCTCTTAATATTTTAATATTACTCCCCCCTCGCCTTTTTTTGTTATTTGTTTTTTGAAATAGGGTTTCTCTGTGTAACCGTGGCTGTCCTGGAGCTCACTCTGCAGACCAGGCTGGTCCCGAACTCATTCAGGGGTTTGCCTGCCTCTGCCTCCGAAGTGCTGAAATTACTGGCGGGCGCCACCAGTCATAGGCTCCAAGCACTACTTTCAGAAGTATCTTGCATATGAGAGAGAGAGAGCTGAGGATTGCAGGTTTATGATGTAGCTGGAGACTCGTAGATTTCCCAAAGAGGTGTCCTAGGAAGCACAAAGAGGGAGGACAGCGTTATACAGCGTTCTAATAATATCATACACTGGTTATTTAAAATTTTGTGAACTCCAGTTGCTTAATTTTCCTTGTGCTGCCACGAGTCTGTACAAAACACGCCATTCTGTTTATTTAGAACAAAAGATTTAACTCTGCAAAATAAAAAGAACATATCCCCCCACCCCCACCCCCGCGCTTCCCTCCGTAGCAGGGGCAGCGGCAGCGATGTTGAGCGCTCACTGCTCAGCCCCTGCCCGCAGCTTACTTTCAGCAGCTCCCGGCGCAGGGATGATGATGTTGTTTTCTTCTCCCGCTGCAGATAACACTTCTGGGGTGTGGAATATTGAAATTGAGGCTTCTTTTGACTTCGTCAGCTCAAAGCCGGTTGGTGGTCAGGTGACCGTAGCCATCCCTACACTGAAAACACAGCAGACTTTCAAGATTGAACTCCATCCTGGGCAAATGCCTTTTAAACTCCTTGTAAAAATTAGCAAGGTGGGTGATGTCGCTTCCCTGGAAGTGTTGGATGAATGGGCTTGCTGTTCAAGGGGAGAAATGGCTGAGTGGGGAGTGGCTGTCTACTTTCTCCTTATATACTCTTTTCCTTCCTTCCTTCCTTCCTTCCTTCCTTCCTTCCTTCCTTCCTTCCTTCCTTCCTTCCTTCCTTTTATTTATTTATTTTTTTCTTTTGGTTCTTTTGAGACAGGGTTTCTCAATATAATAGTCCTGGCTGTTCTGGACTCACCTGTATCACCACACATGACACTTTTGTTTTTAACTTCTCATATATTTTGTGTATTAAATAATGGATGATTTTATCACAGGTAAGATTAACATAATGGAAAACATGTGAGTCATTTGCCAATTTTTCTTCTAAGAAGTTAGTTATATTTTTATAACTTTTTTTTTCTGTGTCACCTACATTTCAGGTTTCGATGTGGGTCTTTTCATTTGCTGTGAATATTGGTATTTCTTCCTTCTGTAAAACTCTAAACCTGGGCTCAAGGTTTTCTCACAGTTGGATGGGATAGGTTTTAGCTTTCATTGTTTCTATTAATCTGGTTGGTGATTGCGAACTGAAGAAGACAGAGAAAAGTAACAGCAACTTGGAAGAAAGCAAGACTCCACAAGAGGTGAAGTCCTGGGCTTAGAAGAAGAGTCAATGTGCAAGTCTGATTCCGGGAATTGAGACTATAGAATAAGCACAGTGTGGAGAGAGAGAGCAGTGAACCGCTGCCTTTACATACCATAGAGCTCTGTTATGGTGATCTGTGTTGATTTTTTAAACAAATATTCTCAGTGGAGGGGCTGGGAACAGAGCTCAGTCAGCAGTCATGCTTTTCCTAGTATGCATGAAGTCCTGAGTTCAAGCCTCAGCACCACATAAATTGTAACCCTACATTCTGGAGGTGGGGGCAGGAAGATCAGAAACTCATGGTCATCTTCTGCCACATATAGAGTTTGAAACCAACCTGAGCTACAGGAGACTCTGTAAACAAAGATAAGCAAAGAATAAGTACATAAAAATTTAAAGCAGTGATCCTGTGCCTAGGCTTTCGGATAGTGTAGGCATGGCGGTTTGTGCTACTTCGGGACACAGTTTGTACGTCGCTACTGAGAAATTCATATAGCGCTCTGGGGTGTACTGTTCTCTAAAACTATGTCGCATTACTTAGAATGACTTATTTCTTAAAAGGAGGTTGCTGTGGAGACCTGGTGGCCTCATGGACACGGAAACCAGACTGGGTACAATATGACAATTCTCTTTGTGCTGGACGGAGGCTTAAATATTGAAAAATCAGCCAAGGTAAGTAAATAAACTATTTTGTGAAAAGGAGGCTATTCCTTGATAAAATAGCCACACTGAGATTTGAAAGAAAAGAAGAAAGTATCAAAATTTACAATTATGCCACCCAGAGTGATAGCATTCAAAGTTTCTAGGTGTGTCGCTGTGGGTTTATGCTTTTAAATGGATCAGACTCCTGTTATGGCCATAGCCTCCTGTGTTTCACAGTGTTTCCTTTTTTTCTCTTTCTTAGTGCTGGGGTGTGAGCCAGAGACTTAGACCACACCTCTCTCTTTACACTACAGCCTCATCCTTCTCCTGTGTGCTCTTACATTATATCTAAGTAACATATATGCACAATTTTAAATCTGTTGGGAGGTTCATATGATCAGAAGGAACCCTGACCAACCCTTTTTCATCTAACTTCTAACGTATAGAGCAACGGCAACAATAATCATTTCTACTTCTTTAGCCATTTGTCTTCATTTTCCAAATTTGCATGCTCCCACCGATGCTTTCAAACTTTCCCCTCCTGGCCACTTTGGGATCTAGCACTTAGAAATGCAAAGAATTCCACTTTCTTACCTATTAGCCATATGGGTTAACTCAAGCACCATTTCCTTATGTTAAGATGGGGCACTCGGAACGACGTAGCTTGGGTCTAGCCTATCCCAGCCACGGTGATAATAGTCCTTTCCTAGAGTTTTCCTTCCCCTGACATGGACCTTTGTTGTCTTCGGTTGATGGAGTCACCCTGCGGTGCCAGCCCTCACAATAGGCATTGCCTCTCCTTTGGCCCAGATGGCATCCTAAGTGTAGTTCATTTGCACTTTTCTTCTGTTTAATTGTACTCCGTATTTCTGAGAGAGTATGAATGTATGTCTGTGCACACATGCATAACATGTTTGAGGACAAGGGATGTGTGTTCTCCCACGTACTGGTTTATTGTGTGTTGTCTTCATAAAAATATAAAAAATAATGAGCCATTCAAGCTTACCACAGAGGGGAAAAAAGAACCTCTATTTGTGGTACAGCATTTCTTTTCATTTAGACTGGTATTAGTTGTACCATTGTTCATCTGCATGAAGATGCCAACCTCTGAGCATTGAAGGGAGTAGTGATGCATTGTCCTTCTGCGTGGGTGTGGTGTGTGCTCTCTCTGCGTGGCCTCTGTGGAGTTCATGATTGTCAATGCTTATTCATTCAGCTACCTCTGGGGTCCTGTTGTGTTCTGGCTCCTATGCTCATGATAAAGCCATGATAATGCATTGTATCAGTTTCTTTCTGAGACCTTAATAAGGCTAATCACTTGGTTGGGAGGTGACTTTATTAAACAAGCACTTGTGATAACGGTTGATGAGCACGCTAGAGAAACGGTGTGGAGGCAAGCCAGGCATGGTAGCATGCGACTGTAACCCTAGCCCTTGGGAGGCTGAGGCAAAGGGGTCACAGTTTGAGGCCATCTAATAACACTCCCATCTCTGAAAACAAAACAAAACATGAAACCAAAACAAATAAGGATTTGAACTGGATTAGTAATAGGGATGTATAAATCAGCAGAATATAGATAGTTGTAGCTGTGGCACGAGATGACATAAAGAGGACATATCCCTGAAGAACTAGAATAAATGAGGATGTGGCAAGAGAAAAGTCTAGAGAGGAATCTACGAAGGAATGGCCGGACATGAGAGTCACCCGGTTTGGGTAGAGGAGTGGGGAGCCAGAGGGAGAGTGTTCAAGGCACAGACAGCACCCACAAGCATCAGCCGATCAAAGGTGCTCACGAAAGACAGTCACTGAGAAGGGTCTCAGGGGGTTGGCAGTGAGGAGGCCACTGGTTGCCTTGACCAGAATGGAAACCAAACTGCAGTCCAGATAGTAGCTGTAGCAGCTACTGACACTACCGTGTCAGACTTGGCCATGGTGTAATGAATGGTGCCCAGCTGTGGGTCAGGAGTTTGTCCACACATAGGCATCTGAGCAAATGGACGTTCTGATGTACTAGGAACCAGTTTGCAAGATGGTTGGTGAATATAGCGTGCTAGTTACTTCCGCATCTCTGTGAGATGGAAAGGTTTTCTTTAGCTTGTATGTGGTGGTCAGAGGTCAGTGTTGTGGAGCTGGTTCTTTTCTTCTGCCATGGGGGTCCTGGGAAGCCGTATTTGGTCAGCAGATGTGTGCAGTAGATGCCTTGATCTGCTAAGCTGGCTTACTGACCCAATGAGTAGTTTTGAATGCTAACCATAGTTTGCTTTTTGGGGCTAGAAAGTCACCTCGTTGCCACTTCCCTTCAGCATACCTTACTTCACAGCACTCTCTGTGGAAGGTAACTAATTTTGCTGAAGGTTATTTATATTGTCCCTGGTGTCAAGATTATTCAGTTAAATTATTTTCGGAAGGTGATAAGACAATGTAAGCAATTAGAACTTGTTTCTCATATTCCCAAGCTGGATGCAAAAGATTGCCAATAGCTGTTCTAATTAGAAAAGCAATCAGGACTTCTTCAGTTTTATAATTTAAAATACAATTCACTCCTTTCTTTGATTTTAAAATCCCCCCTTTTCATCTTTGCAGTTTCCTAGGGCAGAAAGAAAACATGAGACCCATCGAATTCTTGCTTTTTCTTTTTAAGTGTTACTCAGAGCTCTCTGAAGACCTCACTAGCTCCCAGGCAGTGTGAAATTCAGGATAATCAAGGTGTGTTTCCAGACAGAGTTCCCCGAGGCTGCGCAGCATCTCTTTTTATGTGTTAACTTCCCCAGTGTTGTCAGAGCACATTCTGACAAACTTGGGTATTCTCTCACAGCTGCAGACGCTGCCCTCCCAGACCAAGGTGCATCTAGAGCCAAGTTTCTTTCCCTACAGACTTGTGGAAACCACTCCTTGCCTCTTCCCTGTCACTGCCAGAAATGCTCCCTTTCCTTGCTTTGTAGATGGCCAGACTCTAGTTTCTGTCTCCTTCACCGTCTCCCTTCCCCAACTCTCTCTCTTTCTTTCTAACTTTGTGTGTTTTTGAGACAGAGCCTCACTATATGTCCCAGGCTAGTCAGAAACTTGCATCATTTCTCCCGCTCTCTGCCTCCCAAATGCTGGGGTCACAGGCCCGAGTCACCACACCTACCTTCTTATCCACTGGGTTAGGGCTTGGTGTGACCTCATTTAAGCTCTATTTTCAAATAAGGTCACATTTTGTGGTTTGGCAGTAGACCTGAATATTGGGGACACAATGTTTAAGCCAGTTCACTTTCCTTCATCTTCTTTGTTGAAAAACTAGTTAAAATTTTACTAAATGGCTACTGTCAGTGGCTTCCTCAGGGAGCCATGAGAACAGTTCGCCCAAGCGCATGGAGTAAGTGGGTGTCGCTTGCACTGCTTTGCTTTGTTGTCAATTTTTCGTTATTATTATGTTTTGGGAGTTCTAGAAAATGCCTGTGATAGAATACTGTTTCTCTCACATCTGTTGTTGGGCTCAGTTTTTCTTGAATTCTGATAATATGTGTGGAGAATTAGATCTGGCACATTCTTATTATTGATCCTTTAATAAATATTACATTATACATGCATATGACCCTCAACCATAAAATTATTGTCATTGCTACCTTATAACTGATTACACCTATATATTGCTACTGCTATGAATTGTAATATCAACATCTGTGTTTTCTGGTAGTCTTAGGTGATCCCTACAAAAGGGTCATTCAACCTACCAAAAGGTCATAACCCACAGGTTGAGAAACTCTTCCATAGAGGCCCTTGGGTGTGTTGAGACTTCCTTTCACTCTTACTGGAGGGTTGTGCTGCAGGATTTGGGGGATGGGAAGAGACACTTTTTAACAGGAAAAACACTGAAAGGTATTGTGGTTTATAGTTAATACTATTTGTAACATTAATAGATAGTAAAAAATAAATAATTCCTTTGCCCTTCCTTAGTGATCTTACATTTATTTTTGACACATAACTACTCTATACTTTCAAAAAATATATATGAATATAGTTTTTAAAAACTTTTTAAAAACTAGATTTATTACTTTATTTGTGAGTGTTTGGACTGCATTTATGTATGTGCTGGAGAGGGTCAGAAGACATCGTATCCCCTGGTCCTGGAGTATGGATGGTTGTGAGCCACCATGTGGGTGCTAGGAATCAAACCTGGGCCCTCTAGAAGAGCGAGGAGTGCTCTTAGCCACTGAGCCACCTCTCCAGCCCCACATAGCCCTTCTTAAAGGAGTTAAGATGAGTTTGCTTTGAATTCAACTTGTGTCTCCAGTTGCTGCATTCTCATCATATTCTTGTACTGACTGTCGTCAGGGATAAAGAAGGGACCGGGGAGATGGCGCAGGAGGTAAAGCGCTTGCCAGGCAGGCATGGAAACCTGACTCTGGTCACAAGCACCAACATGGGACGCATGTGCAGTGACGCACGCTTGTAACCCCGATGACGGAGAGACTGAGACAAGATGTCTTCCAGCAACTGCATCCACGGTTCTTAACCCTCTGCCATTGTCCAAGATGAAAATGCTAGGGTGGCTGACAATCACTGTGGAGATCATGCAGAAGTCAAAGACATCAACCCTCAACTGACCTCTGCCATGTTGACATGGAAGCACCCTGTGATTAAAAAAAGAAAGAAAAAGGAAAAGTAGACATGGCAATTCAGACCAGATTTTGCACTGGTTTGCTTAAATTATTCTCTTTGGAAACATCGTTTTCTTGGGTGGTTTCAGGGGAGGGCCGCCCGATACGGTATATTTGGTAATAGGTGCTGTCTTGAACAATATACAGTGAAACATCAAGGCTTAAGCTGCTTCTTTGAAAATAAGTGCACAGGAAATTTGGTGAAGACAACTTCCTCTGTAACAACATGAAGGAAGGAAATAGATGTTCATAAGAGAAGAGTCGGTGTTGGGAAGAGTGTGCTCAAAGATAACGAGCGATGCAGCCTTGTACTGTGAGGTCCAGATAGGATTATCAATGCCCTGGTCGTTTCACCAGAAACTAGACATCTGTTCTGAATCAGTGGACCAGAAAAATTTCCGTTTGCTCCCGCTCAGTTCTTCTCTGATTTTGTGGAAGAAATACTTGAGAAGCATTTATTTGTTTATTTTAATTTCAGAGGCACTAGCACGTAGTGGGAATGGATCAAAAAGAAACAAAAGCCTGGACTCTGTGCCCAACTAACCTTTGTGTTTAATACGTTTTTCAAACTGTTTGCTTGTGTTTGACTTCACTTGAGAGAACATCTCTGAGACTAACAAAAGGAGGGTTTCTACTGGCTGTGACAGGTAGATTGGAAAACCTCGATATAGTCTTTACATACACCCAAAGATCAAGACCGTGGTTCGAATCTTAGCATCCCCTCAGGCTCGTGTTTCACACACTTGTTCTCCAGCTGCTCATGCTCTTTTGGGAGACTGTGGGGGCTCTGGGGGAAAGGGCCATCTGTCACTGGAGACGAGCTTATACAGACTCATGCCATTTCCAGTTCTCTCTCTTCTTTGTGCTTGCAGTAAGAGACATGAGCTCTCAGCTCTCTGCTCCAGTCACCATGCCAGAGGGCCAGAGGTAACGGTTTTGGAGGTCGGGGAGACATTTTCTTGTGTGGTGTATCCACTGGCAAGTTGTTCATGCTCCTGTAACTAGCCCTTCATTTATACCCCTGTATGTAACCCTAAGTAGGCACATCAGTTCATCCCAAACAAAATGAAATGCTGTGATTATTCAAATAAAGGCCAATAAGAGGCCATTCCTGCTATCTGCATGTCATTAGGCCATGATTTATGCCATTTTATTACTTCAACCTCATCTCGCTTTGTCACATAGGAAAGGGAGGTGTCGAAATGGTTGTTTGGCATCAGATACATAAGATACACGCCTCGCTAAACAGTGATCAGACAACTGTGCTCTTGTGCAAATGCCAACCTGGTGACTTCTGTCTGTGCTGTTAGCAAGGGTGCATTGAAGAGAAGGCCTCCTGTCATTTCCACAGGCCCGAGCAATCTGAGGAGACCAGGCAAATTTTCTTTTTTTCCCCACTTACGTGATCCTTTCCAGTGAAAATAACATGGTCTCTATCTCTAAAGTTCATAGTGATGAGTCTGAAATGAGTTTGGAAAGCACAAGGTTTGCCAAAGTTTAGAAATAAACAGTTTTGTTGTTGAGAAGAAAATTATGGACAGTTCTGTAAGTATCTGATTACACACCAGCTGAGAAGTGGCTCTGAGCTTGTGAATCACTGTCTGATCAGCAAGGGAGAGGAATCTGAGGAGTGTGGTGTTTACATATCAGCCATCAGCTCTTCTGGCCTTTGGTCACAGTATCCAGAGCTCCATTTGCAAGAATGCTTTCTGCATATTTGGATCTAGCTCTTCTATTTTAAAAATGAAACCATAGCTGGCATGATGGTACACACCTGTAATCTCAGCACTTGGAAGGCTGAAGCAGGGGGATCAAGAAGAGATTAAGGCCTTGGCTATATAGTGAGGTCAGGGCCAGCCTCGGGCTTTGTGAGACCTTGCCTCAAAAGGCAAAATAAAGTGAAATAAAAACAATCTTTATAACTTGAAATCTTTATAAAGCAGCTAAAAAACTGATCAGGAGATGAGTTCATAGAACCACTGAGAAGAGAGAGAAAAATCTGAATGCTAAGGATTTTAAAATTGAGGCTTAGCTAGCCCAGTGCGGTGGCAAGTGCCTGTAATCCCAGCACTCTGGGAGGAAGAGGTTAGCGAATTGCTGTGAGTTCGAGGCCAGTCTGGTCTACAAAGTGAGTCCAGGACAGCCAAGGCTACACAAAGAATTTTTAAAAATACAGACTGTTTGATTTTATATTTTTCTGAGGTTCTTTGACATTTCTTCTCCTCCTCTACCTTCCCTACTTTTAGATACTATTTTACTTTGTTGGGCTGTTTAACATTTTTTTTGTGTGTGTGCCATCAGCAGATGATATGTTCATTCTGGATGCCAATGTGTGTTTGCTCAAGGATCTTTTCCAAAAGCTGTTTTCAAAGGCCGGTGTGTCCTGGGAAATAAAATGCCTGTTGCAGAAGGCTTTTATGCTACCCATCAAGACTGCCAGAGGACATGAGAACAGTGACTCTCATCCTGAGTGCTGTGGCCGTTAAGATGTCCAAGTGCCGGAAACAAGGTGGCTGGTGACTGTGGCTTCCCCTAGAGCAGTGGTTCTCAACCTTCGTAATGCTGCGGCCCTTTAGTACAGTTCCTTATGTTGACCCTCAACCATAAGATTATTATCATGGCTACTTTATAACTGATTACACTTATATATTGCTACTGCTATGAATTGTAATATCAACATCTGTGTTTTCTGGTAGTCTTAGGTGATCCCTACAAAAGGGTCATTCAACCTACCAAAAGGTCATGACCCACAGGTTGAGAAACTCTTCCATAGAGGCCCTTGGGTGTGTTGA